>NC_056736.1:392219842-392444842 GCF_019279795.1 Protopterus annectens
GGGAGAAAAGGACCTGTACCGATTGGCTAGACAGAGGGACCGAGCTAGGAAAGATGTGCAGCAGGTAAGGGTGATAAAGAATAATGAGGGAAAAGTACTCACTAGCGAGGAGAATGTGTTGAACAGATGGAAGGAGTACTTTGAGGGGCTGATGAATTAAGAGAATGAGAGGGAGAGAAGGTTGGATGATGTGTGGATAGTGAATCATGAAGTGCAGTGGATTAGCAAGGAGGAAGTAAGGATAGCTATGAAGAGGATGAAGAATGGAAAGGCTGTTGGTCCAGATGACATACCTGTGGAAGCATGGAGGTGTTTAGGTAAAATGGCAGTGGAGTTTGTAACTAGATTATTTAATGAAATCTTGGAAAGTGAGAGGATGCCTGAGGAATGGATAAAAAGTGTTTTAGTACCGTTTTTTAAGAATAAGGGTAATGTGCAGAACTGTAGTAACTATAGAGGGATTAAATTGATCAGTCACAGCTTGAAGATATGGGAAAGAGTAGTGGAAGCTAGGTTAAGAAGGGAGGTGATGACTGGTGATCAGCAGTATGGTTTTATGCCAGGAAAGAGCACTAGAGATGCAATGTTTGTTCTGAGACTGTTGATGGAGAAGTACAGAGAAGGTCAGAAGGAGTTGCATTGTGTCTTTGTGGACTTAGAGAAAGCATATGACAGGGTGCCTAGAGAGGACTTGTGGTAGTGTATGAGGAAGTCGGGAGTGTCAGAGAAGTATGTAAGAATGGTACAAGATATGTACAAGGGTAGTGTGACATCGGTGAGGTCTGTGGTGGGAGTGATGGATGCGTTTAAGGTGGAGGTGGGATTACATCAAGGATCAGCTCTGATCCCTTTATTTGCACTGGTGATGGACAAGTTGACAGATGAGATCAGAAAGGAGTCTCCGTGGACTATGATGTTTGCAGATGACATTGTGATCTGTAGTGAGAGTAGGGAACAGGTGGAGGAGACCCTGGAGAGGTGGAAATATGCTCTAGAGAGAAGAGGAATGATGGTCAGCAGGACTAAGACAGAATATATGTGTGTAAATGAGAGGGAGGATAGAGGAGTGATGAGGATGCAGGGAGTAGAGGTGGGGAAGGTGGATGAGTTTAAATACTTGGGATCAACAGTTCAGAGTAATGGTAAGAGTGGAATAGAGGTGAAGAAGAGAGTACAGACGGGATGCAGTGGGTGGAGAAGAGCGTCAGGAGTGATTTGTGACCAACGAGTACCAGTAAGAGCAAAAGGGAAGGTCTACAAGAGGGTAGCGAGACCAGCTATGTTATATGGGTTTGGAACAGTGGCATTGACGAAAAGGCAGGAGTCAGAGCTGGACGTGGCAGAGTTAAAGATGTTAAGATTTGCACTGGGTGTGACGAGGGTGGACAGGATTAGGAATAAGTGTATTAGAGGGTCAGCCTAGGTTGGAAGGTTTAGAGACAAAGCCCAGAGAGGCAAGATTATGTTGGTTTGGACATGTGCTGAGGATGGATGCAGAGTATATTGGGAAAAAGATGCTAAGGATGAAGCTGCCAAGTAACTGGAAAAGAGGAAGGCCTAAGATAAGCTTTATGGATGTGGTGAGAGAGGACATGCAGGTGGTTGGTGTGACAGAGCAAGATGCAGAGGACAGGATGAAATGGAAACAGATGATCTGCTGTGGTGACCCCTAATGGGAGCAGCCGAAAGAAGAAGTAATAATAAATCACTTCAGTTACTTCTGTTCTTCTCTGTATTCATGAAGAGTTGTTTGTTTGTTTGTTTTGACATTTCTTAACCAGGTAATTCATCTGAGCTCATGGCCCATTTTCAAGTGAGACCCAGTGGAGAATGCTGAAGTCCCCACATAGAACATATGCAAATATAGAAGTACCAGTACAGTAGTTTTCAACATCATTGAACATGTACAAGCACTTATACAAATAATAAAGCAGGAACAGAGGTCCTTTTCATGGCAAGATTTGCTAGCAACATGTATTGTTACTCAACTGCTTTTGTTTTACATTGAATGATACCATTCAGTGTATTGTTCCCAAAGCTGATTAACTGTGGGTAACTAGTTTCATGTGCATCTGTTTGTTGCTTAAGGTTTTTAAGCCCTAAATTCTATCCTGTATTCAGTTTGTATTAACTAGGTCCTGGTGTAATGCTCTGGAGTTCACGTGACCCAGCATTCCTTGCAGAGGAGACTTTGTAGGAAAACTACTTGCTTGTTCCTGAAGACATTTTTCTTAGACTAGTGATTCTGTGACAAGCACTACTGCACTTGTGATAAGTATTCCGCTGTTGTCTTATATCTGTGTGGGAGAATGCACACTATAACTTTGGTTTGTGATGTCCCTTTGTATCATGAAGGTTATGTTCAGCTGCTTACTAACACTTTGTATTAATGGTGTAGTGGGAACAGCAGTGTGAGCTGTACCTACGCTGTTGCATAACTTGTAAGTGGTTGATCATATGCTCTGTGTCTACTGAATGAGTTTATAGAGTGGTGAGAATGGTGTCAGGCAGGCAGACGGACAGATAGAGATCAATGCAGTTGACATTAGTGGAAGTCTAGGTCTCGGGAGGTAGAAGATGGCATAAATCCATGATGGGACAATGGATAATTGTGGATGACACTACACCAGCCGCTAATGATGATGTCACCTGACTCGCTATCATGTCAGGTCATAGATAAACAACAGAAATTGTATTTTGTATTCTAATGCGTTATTTTTTGTTACAGTTTGCATCCATCAACTTTAGAGAAACATATGTACAAATAAGTAAAATGTACAATGTCCTTCATACTGATCACTGCAGTAGTAGCCTTAGCTATGTGGGTAATATCATACCAAGGATATGATAGCCAGCCAGTTTCCAAAGCTTCAGAGCACCTTCAATGTGTCTGAACTGTCAGTAGCTAGAGCTGAGCTGATTAAAAAAAGGTTTTGGGACAAAGCCCTTCAAAGCTTTGTTGTTGCTGAAGAATAGGCTCCTCTGAGACGTTCAAGGATTGACAGTTGGCCTGTGCTGTTCCTTTGCTGGGCAGATAAAGTTCCTTTTGGAGAAAAAAACTTCTGTTTTGTTGTTTGTATTGCTGTCTAATAACATTTCTCTTCAACAATTATTGATCCTGAGAGAGTGAGCAGGGAATTGGGAAGGTTTCCCGCTTGTGTGGAAATGCTGTGCCCATACCTGGCGAAGCTGCTGCCATTAGTAACGCAGCTGGCCCCAGTGTTCCTGTTAAAAAGAAACAGAAAACCAGGAAGGTATCTACTCTTCTTTAATTTCCTTTGGATAGGAGTAGTTTACCAGGTCTACCTCAGGGTTTAATTCAGGCGACTGATCCTTGTAAAGTAGTTTCTGGTGAAAGTAGAGGGATACCTCTCTTCTTGAAGAGATTCAAGACTCTGAATGTGAACAGGAAGATGCAGGGATGATTACATTTTTTTCCCTCCGATTTCTAATTGAGACTCTAGTTCAGTTTCTGATTCTCCCTTTGGAGGTTTGTCTTTTTCTGAGACTGTTGATAGAATGAGCCAGTGTTTTCAGTGGGAGAAGACTGAGGTTTCTCAGTCCTTCCGAAAATACTATGAGTTGTTACAGAAGGAATTTCCAGAACATGCACCTATTCCTTCCTGTCCTATCTGCTTTACAGGATGTGTGTATTCAGTTTTCCTGATAGTCAGCAGCTATCCCTAATAAGGTAGAGAAAATGTATGAAGTTCTTCATTCTTTAAAATTTTATACAGTATTCCCAGACTTGACCCAGCACCTATAGCCCTAGTTGATCCCACTGCTGCTAACTAAGCAGCTGGTCAGTTACAATCCTGTGTTTGATAAGGATAGTAAAATTATTGATAAGTATGGGGATAAAAAGTGTATTCTTCTGCAGCTTTGATTTTCAGAATGTTGAATTGTCAGGCTCATATGATAAAGTTTGTTCTGAATAATTGTGAAATTATGAGAAATGCTTTTTTTTTTCTTGTGGTTTCTTCTTGTGAGGAACAATCTGCTTTAAATAACTTTGTTTCTTCTATGTAGCTAGTTATTGTTTATAGTGCGTGTATGACTGATACCTCTTCAAGGGCTATGGCCACTGGTACTGTTTTAGGATGTTTGCATGGCTGTATTCTCAGAACTTCCCAGATGATGGCAAAGGAGACTGTAAATTCACCTTTAGGTAGATGCTTGATGTTTGGCCCCTGTGCCTGTAGAAGGGAGCAAAATGTGTGATGAAAGTGGCAAGCTGATCCAGGGAATTTCTAAGATTTTTTAGACATCCTTTTTAAAAGTTTCCAAGGGATTTTCTATCTCCTCATCCAAAAGCAGAATAAACTGTCAACATACAGGTGAACAGACGTTTAGGAAGAAATGGAAAGGTGGTTCCAAAAAAAATCTCAAACATCCCAAATCCAAGGACAGTCCAACAAGTCTGAATGGCTATTCAAGAGACCTTATTACCCCCTCCCATCATGGTCCCCTTTTTCTTCCAGAAAGTCTGAATCTCCATTTTTCTGTTTGGTAACAGATAGTTTCAGACAAATGGGTTTTGAAAATCATTCATCAAAGTTACAAATGACAGTAGAAGGAAATAAGTCCTCCTTTACAGGAGGTCATTCCTTATCCTTCAGATTGGACTCTCTTGTTTCCACCAGTTCTTCATCACATGCTGCTCCAAGAAGTGGTATATCCTGTTCCTTCCCAGTTGGAGAAGGGTTTTTATTCAAGGATGTTCCTAGTGCCAAAGAAAGAAAATACTTGCAGATCAATTCTTGATCTTTCTTTCCTAAAACAATTTATTATAGTGCCTAAATTCAGAATAATGTCATTTCACAACCTGCTACGTGTCTTCTTCCTCTTTCAAGTACCTGGTAATACTGGACTTGAGATACTTATCATGACATCCCATTTTCGTCAAGACTTCAGATATTTTTTAAAGTTTTGTTTGTCTGAATTGCGTTATCAGTTTTCTACCTTACACATTGTATAATCCACTGCACCAAGAGCACTCGCAAGGTGTCTATATACAATTATAGCTCATTGCATTTTAGAGGGTATCCACATTTTTTCATAGTTAGATGACTTGGGTATCTCTGCAGAATCTTTTTCAAAGTGTTGGGAATCTCAGTCTTGGGTGAGAGATCTCTTATACAAGCTGTGATTCCAAGAGAACATTCAAGTGTCTTTCTTGACTCCTTCACACAGGATTTTGTTCCTGAGATGTCAGTAAGACCCCTCAATTCAAAGAGCTTTACTTCCACATGAAAAAATAGATGTATATCTGGATTTAGTTCTAAGGTTTTCCTTTCAGACTTTGGTCATTGTAAGGGAATACCTCAGGATTTTGGGTCTCATGGCATCTATGACTCTCATGATACCATGGCAAGACTCAAAATGAGAACGATACAGTGGTATTTGAAATCTGTTTGGTCCCAGCACCAACACCTTTTATCTTTTCAAATCCCAGTGCTAGGGTTTGTTAGAATATAAATCATTTGGGGGAGACAATGTATATCCTTAAATCCAGGTCTCCCTTCTCCCTCCCTGCTCCAAAGCAGAAAGTCACCACAGATGCCTTGGTCTTTGCTTGGGGAGCAGTTTTAGGAGGGATACAAGTGCATGGGGTGTGAAACACCAAGGACAGATGCAAGCACATAAATATCAAGCAGATGCTTGCCCTGTTCAACTCTCTGAACTATCTTTGGCCCCGGGACCTCTTCAAGTGGTGACAGAAAATACCACAGTCGGGTGGTACATCAACAAACAATGGGGAACTAAGTTGTATCCCCTTTGCAGACTAGCCGTGTTAACTTGGGTATAGTGTCACAGCACATTCTCACTCTGCAGGCATCCTACATTCCATCAGAGCAACATCGTGTGGCAGAAGAGCTGAGCCAGGACCAGGGCATACCCTTGGAAATGGTAACTAGATCAGGTGGTCTTGTAATATCTGATCCATCTGTGGGAAGCTCCTCAGTTAGACCACTTTGAGTCCTCTATGAATAATCAACTGGCAAGATTCTGTTTCAGGACTCTATGTGGGAAGGCCTGGAAGGCAGATGCTGTTTCTTTTCCTTGGACAGGAATGTTTCTGTATGCTTTTCCACCCTTTCCACTAATACCCAGGGTACTTGTGAAGATTCAGAAGGAATCTCCAAAGATCATTGTGATGACTCCCTTCTGGCCTAGGTAACTGCAGATGTTCTTTGTGTTTTACTGTTGCAGTCATCACACTTGGTTTATTTGCCTGCAGGTAGCTCTCAGTCACCCCAAATACCAGAGTCTTGTGATTTCTGCATCCGATGCTGTCGCTTCTTCCATGACGTCAGGTCATCAGGGGGTATAAAACAGGCAGCTGATGCCATTACATCAGTCCTTCTTGCCGAGAAGGAGCCTGAAGCAGAAACAGTTCACAAGTGCCGGTCCGCCGCTACCTGAAATTTTCGTTTTTCGAGTTTCAAACCCGAAGTCTTCTAAAGCTAAGTACCCCATTTGAAATTCTTTTTTCTTGCTCTAACCAATGTCTAGAAAACGTTAACAATAGTCTTGCCTGTGGAAAGCAAATACCTCACAGAGATTTTCATTCTTACTGTATCACCTGTTTAGGCTCAGACCACGACGTCCCTCGCTGTCGGTTTTGGGCCTTGTTTAGCGCCCGAACCATTCATCGTCCGGCTATCTTTGTCATTAAATTCTTTTGCTCTCATTCTCTGTATTCTGAAATGGCTTTGATAAGCCATCTGACTACCGATCTTCTGAAAAACGTAAAGATAAAGACAGAGACAGACCGCATAGGTCCAAAACTGCCGCCGATGCTTCCGTTAAGCTAGTCGCCAGCCTGCCGGTACTTAGTGAGGCACCTTTGCAGCCCCTGATGCCTGCTTCTACAGATTCGTTGGCCTCTGCTGAGACCCATTCGGAGTCCGGTATGCCGCGAGATGCTTCTTTGACTGTGGAACCTGTGGATGTCTCTACCTCGGATGGGTCCGGAGCCGCTGTGCAGGCACCGGCTTCTGAGGGTGTATTCCAACCTACCGATGTTCGCATTAAACTTACTCAGATGCAGAGGAATCCATTTCCTCTGCCTCCCCTCCAGAGGATTTTTCTTTTGGTGAAACCTTGCATACTTTAAGAGAGCATTTCTGCTGGGAATGCCAGGACTACCCTCAGTCCAAAAAGAGACTCGAGAATTTTTAGAGTTGCCTCAGCACAGGCCTCTAGCTATACCCCCTGTCCTGGATATTGTAGATGATGTCTTCTTGGGATCCAGTCTTACTCCAGACACTTTACCACCGGCCCCTAGAAAACCTGACAGGTACTACAGAGTACCTGGTTCTCACAAGTTTCTCTTTAAGAATCCTACTGCGGATCCAGAGACCATTTCCCAGGGACCTAAAGGCTTTAAGGCTACTACAGCCAAAAACCCTACCCCTTCAGACAAGGATTCCAGAGCTTTAAACAGATTGGGTAATAAGGTATATACCTCTGCAACTCTTGCCATCAGGGCATTGAATTGCCAGTTTCACATGTTGAAGTACCAGCAACATATTATGGAACTAATTAGACAAAAAATGGTGTCACTTCCAGATTGTGCAGAAAATAAAGATTGACAAGAGTTAATGCATTCTGCAAACCAAGTTAGTAAGCATACTTTTCAGTGTGACTTTATTGCCCTAGAAGCATATTGCAGGGCTGCAGTCACGTGGTCTGTACTGAGAAGGCATGCTAGGCTGAAGGAACAAACCTTGCCAGATCATGTCAAATCAAAATTACTAGACGCTCCTTTATTTCGGGACCGTTTGTTTGGCACCAAAGCAGAAAAAGTTGTTAAAAAAATGAAAGAAAAAGTTAAATCTATGCAAACTGTTAAAGAATTCTTACAAGTGCAGCCACCTAGATTCATTAGGCATTGACCTTCTAAAAACTGGTCCTTTCCAGCCCCTTCCAGGCCTTCTCAGTCCAAACCCAGGGGAAACAGGCCACCCAGACTACAGTCTCAGGGAATGCAGAGATCTAAACAATGGAGTGCTCCCACCTTAAAAACAGGGAGTGGTAAGCTGCCCCCTTATGGAAAAAGTTCACAATGACTTTTCAGATATCCTCCCCAGCCCTGCCCAATAACTTGTACCCCTAGGAGGAAAACTTGCCCTTCATGCAAAAAACTGGATGTCCATTATTCAGGACCGATGGATCCTAAAGATTGTATCCCAGGGGTACAGATTCTACTTCCACTCACTGCCAACCCAAAGCGGGTTTCCAGACCTTCCTCCAAACCAGTGGACAGAGACTCAAAAGCAGGTGCTTTCCCTGCTCAATATCAGAGCTATTCAACCTGTTCCAAAAGAACAAAGGGGGGCAGGATATCTACTCCAGACTTTCCTGGTGCCCAGAAGAGGGCTCTTGGCACCCCATCCTGGATCTATCAATTCTCAACACCTTTCTAGTCGTCCCAAAATTCAAGATGCTTACCCTGCAACAGCTTCTCCCTATGCTAGCCAAGGATGCCTGGTTAGTCACTCTAGACATAAAAGAAGCTTATCTGCACTTCCCCATAAGGGAGTCATGCAATAAATATCTACGCTTCAGGGCAGGCTCTCTGCACTATTAGTTCTCTGCACTTCCCTTTGGCTTATCTACTGCACCCAGAGTATTCACAAAGTGCCTGGCTCTGGCCGTTGCATATTGCAGGCAGAGAAATATCCAAATTTTTCCATACTTGGACGATTGCCTGATTCAGGCGGACAGTCAGGAATTGCTACTTCAGCACCTGGCATTTGTAAAAAGCCTTTTCACTTCATTGGGGTACACTATCAATGAAAAGAAATCCCAAATGGTGCCCAGTCAAAAGATTGTATTCCTGGGAGCAAGCTTGGATACAACTTCCCAGATGGCATTTCTCACTCCTGAAAAACGGGTCTGTCTGACCAACTACTTCAAACAACTGGCCACCAGAACCCAGCTATCTGCAAGGAAAATACTGCAAGCCCTAGGGTTCATGGCCTTATGTATTCTGCTGATTCTATATGCAAGACTGCATATGAGGAAACTTCAGTGGTACGTAAAAAGTCTTTGGTACCAACATTCTCAGGACCTGGAAACAATCATTCCAATCATACCTTGTCTAAGGGAAGAGTTCCTTTGGTGGGCAGAAGCATGCAACCACAACAAGGGACTGCCTTTCACTCAACCCCTTGCTGCCCAAACCCTGACTACAGACGCATCAGACTATGCATGGAGGGCTTACATGGCAGGCAAATGCATTCGGGGCCACTGGAGCCCAGGTCAGATTGTCCTGCACATCAATCAAAAAGAGATGCTAGCTGTACAGAATGCTCTTTCAGCCTTCAAATACCTAATGCTTCCAGGACAGCTGCTGATAAAAACATACAACACCACAGTTTGGTGGTACATAAACAAGCAGGGGGGAACCCATTCTTACCCACTCTGTAGGTTAGCCATGGCCCTGTGGAACACAGCCTTGAGCAACCAAGTGCATCTACAAGCTCAATTCCTGCCAGGCAAGCAAAATCTACTGGCAGACGACTTAAGCAGAAATCTCCTAGACCCACATGAGTGAAAATTGCAGCCCAATACCTTCAACCTTCTAATCCAGAGGTGGGGGACACTGGAGGTAGTCCTCTTTTTTTTCCTCCCCTGAGAATCACCAGTTCAGCAAATTCTGCACCAGAAACCCTCACAGCAGGGCCTGGAAGGTGGATGCCCTATCTTTCCAATGGAAAAAACTCTCAATTTATACCTTCCACCTCTGCCACTCCTCTCACATGTACTACTCAAGATCAAGCAGGACAGGCCAAGGGCAATTCTTATTGCCCCAGACTGGCCATGCCAGCACTGGTACCCACTCTTACACAGTCTGACAACAATGCCACTCTGGCACCTTCAACAGACTCCTACCCTGCTGTCTCAGCAGGAGGGACAGATTTTGTATCCACAGTTGCAAACCCTAAACCTTGCAGCCTGGCTTATCCCCTGAATTCGCTACCAATAACTCTCAGCAAACAGGTGCTGGATGTCATTCTTGAAGCCAGAAGGCCTACTACTAGGAAATCCTATACTGAAAAGTGGAAAATATATTGTTCTTGGAATCAGTCTCAAGGAAAGAACACAGCAGTGCCCTCCTCACCTCTAATTCTGGATTACCTAGCAGAGCTACTTCACAGAGGCCTGTCCTTCTTCTCCATTAAGATTCATGCCTCTGCCATCTCAGCTCATTATAATACTGAGCCACCTCTTTTTTCTCACCCGCTCATCATAACAACTTAAGGCCCCCTAGGAGAGCACCCACCCATGCCTAGGACCTTAACTTTGTACAGGAAAAAGCTCACACTTCCCCCTTTTGAACCTGCTGCTTCAGCAGAGTTAAAATTGCTCGAGCTGCCTTACAGTTTGGGCACATAGAAGGTGCCCTGAAGCTTTGGAAGCTGGCAAGTTTTTATATCCTTGGCAGGATATAACCCATATTGCTAAGGCTGTTGCAGCAGTGATCATTTGCACATCTGCTGTTATGGCAAGTTTACTTATAAAACTGTACTTTTCCTGTCCACATCTGCATACCTTCTAGGTCAGTAGTACTTGGCAAATAGTGTTGGTATGTCTTTGAGGTAGTCGTATTGTTGTTTTCTTGTAGGGAGACACCTTCTGGCTGCTTGTATGGGTACTTGCCTGTGCGATCATATTTAATGCTAAGCTGTTTTGCCTACAATGTGTATTGCAACCTGAAAGTGTTAGTAGTGCATAAAGCAGTTTGAGTATTTCGCATGATCCCTGCATCTTATTCAAACATTGTCATGACTGACATGGCAAGATGGTGCCCCAGTGATTATTTACATTTATTTATTTATTTTATTTACATTTGTTTACCGGGACATTCCGACTGGATGCAGGTCCTTTTTCAGCGGATGCCCGGGGAGAAAAGCTCCACATCATGTATGTGATAAATAGATATACAAAGTTGCAGCAGTAGTAAACAACAAAATTAAGTTGTCCCATCTCACCTTCGTTCTTACTGTTTGGGTGCAGAGCCGATCCTCAGCTCCGACTTGGCCTACTTCTATAGCTCGAGAGCTATTTATTGGCTCGAGGCTAACCCTTATCCCAGAATGCCCAGCGTCAGCTATCCAGATCTCATTTGCCGCTTCAGCTGCCAGGTTGCTTCATTACTGGCTCAGGCTTAGTATAATTTTTTTCTATGATTATAATTGTTTATTCTTAAAATTTGTCAAGTATTTGTCTAGATATAGTTCTTTATCCCTTATCGCCTTTCTTATGTGTGTTGTAGCTTTGTTGGCCGTCGCTCCATATCTCCCAGGCCTTCTGTTTCCCCTGAACTCATTTAAACTAGAGTCCCCCCCCCCCTTAGGACAGCCATTTAAGTTAGAGGCTCTCCTTTCTGTTCCTTAACTGTAAAAAAAAAAAAAAAAATGTTTTTTAGTATAGTAGTGTAACATGTCTAAAGAGACCAAAGTTTCTGGCTTCAAAAAGTGTGACTTATGCTGTCAGAAAATGTCTCTGACAGATGGGCACACTAGCTGTGTTTATTGTTTAGGGGCTGTGCACCTGCAGGACTCCTGCTCTATCTGGCATGCATTTAGTCCAAGGGTCCTGCAGGAGCACAAAAACAAATTAATCCATCGAGGATTATTGAAACCACAGGATTCTCCGGCTAAAGGTTCTCAGCCAATGAAATCCTCAAGTCTGTCAAGCCACCGACTCCATCCTCGGAACCGACTCCTGGGCTTGAAGAACCTAGCTTGTCGGTGCCGACTAGCATCGACAAGCCATCTCCTCCCTCGGCTCCAACTGCCACCTCGGAGCCGTCTCTGAACCACAAGTGAGCAAGGTCGCCTTCATTGGAGCCAATCTGCTCGGTGCCACAGTCACCCTTATTAGGAAGTGAACGCTATCATCACTCTTCATCCCACTCCTCTCGATCCTCCAGGTTAACAGATCAAGATGTGGAGAGACTAGTCAGCAGGTTGCTTAAATCACAGGCCCTTGCAAAATTACTTTCCAGCCCACCTCAGCAGGTTGTGGCTCCATCCCGCCTCCATCTCCATTCCTCCTCCGATTACACTTAGTTTGGAGCTGGAGACCATGGACGCACTGATAGTAGAACCGACCGTGCCGATCACCTCCTCTTCGGTTCGAACGTTGGCTCCGATCACATTGATTGTTCCTTCCATCGAGGGATCTGAGTGCCAAAGCTCTCTTGTCGGCTCCGAGGGGGGAAGTGGCATTGGTCTCTTGTTCTCTTCGGAGCCAGAGCTTTCTGTGCCTCGGGATCGTGACTCCTTTGAGGTCATGCGGAGTGTGCTGTCCCCTGAAGCAGCCCTACTATCAGCCTCATCGGCTCCTTCTCTTGTGGTGCCTGTGCCAACCTCTGCTCCTCCTCCGGTCCAGAAGAGTAGGGAACCTATTCCCCAGGACACCCCATTGGATGACCCCTCTTCTTCCGAGGCCTCCCCTGATCACTCATAGGAGCCTCCTTGGAAGAAGAAGTGCAAGAGGAAGCACCTAGACTCCCCTGAGTCTGTCACCTCAGATACAGACCTGGATGAATCGGAAGGGTCCCCCATGTCCCCCTCTGAAGATGTTTCCTTTTTGGACATCCTTGAAATGCTTAGGCAGAGGGGTGGCTGGTCTTCCCTAGCCCCTACTGAGGATGAGTCTGTATACCTGGAGGCATTCGGTTCCTGACCGTCCACCCTCCTGGGTGTCTCCACCTTTCGATCCAGTCACGTCTGTAGTGGCTCAAAAGGCTTGGTCAACTCCAGATTCTGTGGAACCTACTCCAAGGAGACCAAATAAGTTCATAATAGCCCCCCAGGACAAACAATTTCTCTCTAAAGGTGTGCCAGTTGATGCCATGGTGATAGCAGCAGCCACCAAGAAAGTTAGCAGAAACTTCTTCGTCTGTCCATCCACCAAACAAAGAGTCTAGGATGACGGACAGATATGGGAAGCAGATGTTTTCCTCAGCGACCTTCTTAATGAGGCCCCTAAATTCTCTCTCTCATTTTACTTGACTTCAAAGGGATCTCCTAAAAGAACTTGGAGATACCCTACAAGATCCTACAGCTGAGGGAACATCAGCCAAAATAGCTTCCCAGCTTGCGACTCTTAATTCTATAGTCAACTCCTCCATGAGGCTGATTTCCTATGCAGCCGATGGAGCGAGCAGAGCCACAGGTACAGGAGTGGCTGTCAGGAGACATGCTTGGCTATGGCTGTGTCAATTTGCGGAACCCTTTCGGGCGTCCTTCACAAATACTCCCTTTGATGGCTCCTCGCTTTTTGGGCCTCAGGTGAAAGATGCGCTTACCAGATGCGAGCAGGAAGGCAAGACTCTGCCATGGGAGTCTGTTTTTCCACTCCTAACAGACCTTATCCCAAAGGTCAGAAGGGTGGAAAGATGTGGTTTTGGAAGTGCCAGGGCCCTTGCCTGACACACGTGGTGATTTTTCCCCCAGGGGCAGAGGGGGAAACAACAACAATAATGGCAGACACCACCCTCGTAGCAGAGGGGGACCGCAAAATCAGGGTGACAGAGAAACTTTCTCTGCCAAACCCTTCCAGCATCCCTGATGGGTTGCCTGACTGCTCACCTCTGGAGGCAGACAGGTGAAGACTTTCCCTGTACCCAAAATCCTGGCAAAATATAACAAGAGACAAATGGGTACTGTCTATCATATCAGGAGGTTACAAAATCCCCTTTCATCAACCCCCTCTAAAGTCAAAAAAGTCCATCCCAGATGTCCCACCCAATCTAAGGGATCAAGCAGTTATTCAAGTTTCAAAACTGCTAGAAAAAAAGAGCCATTTAGGAAGTCCCTGCAGACCAACTAGGATCTGGAACTTACTCAAGATTCTTTTTAGTACCAAAAAAGACAGGGGACTGGAGACCAGTACTGGATCTCAGCAGATTGAACAAATCTGTACAAAAAGAAAAGTTCCGGATGGTAACACTGCAGTCCAATCTCCCCTTTCTGGGTCAGGACAACTGGATGTGCTCCATAGATCTTCAGGATGCGTACTACCATATCAAAATGGACAGACGCTCAAGGAGATTTCTTCGGTTCTGTGTAGGAGCCAGTCATTATCAGTTCAGAGCTCTGCCCTTTGGTCTCACCACAGCCTCCAGGGTGTTCATCAAACGTATGGCAGTAGCCACAGCTCACCTTTGACATCAAGGATTCCAGGTGTTTCCCTGTCTAGACGACTGGCTTCTAACTGCTACCACCAGGCATCAACTCTTAGAGGCATGGGATTATACAATATCAACCTGCACCCAACTAGGCATTATAGTAAATTTTGAAAAATCTGCCTTGTTGCCCTGTCAGTCTGTTACATATATAGGAGCAGAATTAAACACAAAACAGATGTTTGCAAGGTTACCTCAGGAAAGAGTTTTCTCTGTTCGCCAACAAGTGTCATTTCTAATGCAGAGCAGAAAGGTCCAAGTCAGACATGTCCTGCAAGTTCTAGGCTCCATAGCAGCTGCCATTCTTCTTGTACCATTAGCGCGTTACCACATGAGAGTCCTTCAGTGGCTTCTCTTCACGCAGTGGTCCTTCCAGGAACTACCCATGTCTCACATGATCCTGATTACAGAAACATGCAAAAGACATCTCTCTTGAAGGATGGTTTCCCCACTGGTGACTCAGGGCAGACCTTTCATTCAACCCCCTCCAGTAGCCACAGTGACCACGGACGCCTCCCTGATAGGGTGGGGGGGGCATTATCTAGGCAGGACAGTCCAAGGCATGTGGCAACCTCACGAGTACCATCTGCATATCAATGTCCTAGAGATGAGAGTGGTGCTCCTAGCATTGCAAGCTCTTCAAGACTCTCTTCCTTCCAGAACTATTGCGATCCAAACAGACAACATGTCAGTTGTGTGGTACATTAACAAGCAGGGCGGGACCAGGTCCTACCCCTTGTGTCGAGAAGTCCTCAGGCTATGGCAATGGGCGATTTCCTCCCAACGTTTTCTGACAGCAATGCACATCCCTGGGAAATCCGTAATAGTGGACAGGCTCAGCAGGGCTATCGTCATGCCTCACGGGTGGTCTCTGAATCAGGAAGTTGCAGACCTTATCTTCCGCAAATGGTGCCAGCCTTGCTGTGATCTATTTGCCACCCCCTTCAACAACAAATGCAGCAGCTACTTCTCCCTGCTTCCTCCTCCAGGTCAAACTCCCAGGGACGCTCTAGTCCACGATTGGCCTCAGGGACTCCTTTATGCATTTCCCCTAATTCCAAGACTCATACAGAATGCAAAATCGTTGGGTTGCAAAATGATCCTCATTGCTCCCTATTGGCCTCGACAGATATGGTTTCAATTCCTGCACCTTCACCTTCTAGACGAGCCTTGGGTTCTGGACCCAGTGCCAGATCTGTTGATTCATCAGTCAGGCGGGTTACACTAATCCCATAAGACTCTCAAGCTCACAGCTTGGATGTTCTTCGTGTTTCACTGTTGCAGTCATTACATTTGGGGTAATCTGCTGGCAGGTTGCCCTCAGTTGGCCTGATTAACAAAGTCTTGGTTCCTGCGTTAGTTGCTGTCTCTTCTTCCATGACGTCAGGTCGTCAGGGGTATAAAACATGCAGCCAACACCATTACATCAGTCTTTCTTGCCGCGTGGTGCCCGAAGCAGAAGCAGTTTGCACGTGCCGGTTGACCGACTCCTGAAATTTTTGTTTTCGAGTTTCAGAACCGAAGTCTTCAACTAAAAGCTAAGTACCCCATTGGGGAAACTTTTTCTTGCTCCTTACCGATGTCGGTTAAAGTTAATAATTGCATTACTTGTGGGAAGCAACTACCTCATAAGGATTTTCATTTGTACTGTATTCCTTGCCTAGGCCCTGATCACAACGTACCTTGTTGTCGGTTTTGTGCTAGATTTAATCAACGCACTATTAAGCGTCGGTATATTTTTGCTTCTAAATATTTTGGTTCATGATTTAACTATCCAGAAATGTCATCGGTTAGCAATCCGACTAACGGAATACCTAAAAAACGCAAAGAAAAAGACAGAGACAGGCCGTCGAGGTCCAAAACTGACTACGACGCTTCTCCTAAGCCAGTCGCTAGTTCGCCGGTACTCAGTGAGGTGCTTTTGCAGCCCCTGATGCCCGCTACTTTTGATTCGCAGGCCCCTACTGAGACCCATTCAGAGTCCACTATGCCGCGAGATGCTTTAAGTATTGAACCCACAGATGTCTCTACCTTGGATGGGTCTGGAGTCGCTGTGCAGGCACCGGCTTCAGAGAGTGTTTTCAAGCCTAAAGATTTGTATATTAAACCAACGCCATCTTCAAAACTAAGGCCAAATTCTACTTCTATGTATAAAAAAACGAAGCTTGGGCCACATGTACAGGCCCCTATGCCTAAAAAACAAATGCTCAAAATGGCTGAAGACTTAATTACCCTGATCAGGGGTAGCCAACCCCTTCCTTCTAAGAGGCCTAGGCAAGACATTGATTATGAATCTTTTGAACAGGATTCTATTTCTTCTGACTCTTCTAATGAACAGCATTTGTCTATTCCTACTTATGAGGACTGTGATGCAGAAGATTCCATTCCTTCTGCTTCTCCCACTGAGGAGTTTTCTTTTGGGGAAACTTTACATACTTTAAGAGAACATTTCCACTGTCAGGATTTCTCTGAATCTAAAAAGAGACTTAGGGATTTTCTTCTTCTTCCTCAGCATAGGCCTTTGCCTGTACCTCCTGTTCTAGACATTGTTGATGATGTTTTTTCAGAATCTAGTATGGCTCCTGATTCTCTGCCTCCGGCTCCTTGTAAGCCAGACAGATACTACAGGGTTCCTGACTCCCACAAATTCCTTTTCAAAAATCCTATTGCTGATCCTGAAACCATTTCTCAGGGTCCCAAGGGCATCAAGGCCTCTACTGCTAAAAATCCTACCCCTTCTGATAGAGATTCCAGGGCGCTGGATAGATGGTAAGAAGGTTTACACTTCTGCAACCTTGGCAATCAGTACTTTAAACTGTCAATTTCATATGCTTAAATATCAACAGCATATCATGGGACTACTTAAACAGAAAATGATGTTAATTTCTGACTGTGTGGAAAATAAAGATTTACAGGATTTATTACATTCAGCTGAACAAGTTGGTAAACATACTTTGCAATGTGGTTTTGATTCCTTGGAGGCCTCTTGCAGGGCTGCTGTAACTGGATCTTTGCTAAGAAGGCATACTTGGCTCAAAGAGCAAACTCTGCCTGACCATGTTAAAGCAAAATTGTTGGATGCTTCTTTACAACAAGACTGTCTCTTTGGTAATAAGGCTGAAGAAGTGTTAAAAAAAAGATGGAAGATAAAGCTAAATCTATGCAAACTGTGAAATATTTCGGTACTTACGTATTATCGCAACCACATTTTGCGATACGGTATATGCTTCTGACGTTTACTTTAATAACAAAAATGAAGTGTAAGAGGGAAAGGTAAACTGTTATAAAGTGTGCTAGGATATTGATGGTGCTTTTTATAAACGATTAGCACGTACAATTTTAAGAGTTGTGGGTAGCGTGGTGTAAAGACGTTGAGCATTTAATTCAGCGATAACAGTGGTTGTATGTATACATATGGTAGCCTGAAAGGACTGTGGGACTTAACGTATGATGTGAGGAGCTTTCCGGAGATTTATTTTTCAGCTTTACCTTGTTATTTTTGGACTTATTACTTAAAAGAAGAAATGGGACACAAGCCAGAAGGATTATTCTTCACGTTTACCTTATTTTAACTGAATGTTTTTAGTTGAAAAGAAAAAAACTGGGCACATACAAAGTAATGTAGGTAAAGTATTTAATGGTTTAAGTTTTTCAAACAGTATAGAGTAAGTGGGACACATGCAATTTAATGTAGGTAAAGTATTTAATGGTTTAAGTTTTTCAAACAGTATTGAGTAAGTGGGACACATGCAATTTAATGTAGGTAAAGTATTTAATGGTTAAACTTTTACAAACAATATAATGAAAGGTTGTTAGGAAAAATGAAACATACTTAGTAAACGTTGTTATAAGTAGACAGTACTGCTTTGCTTTTATGTACTGATGCTTCTGTTTTTAGTGCAATGTCTGTTTTAATTGCATTGATTTTAGTATGTATTACGGCTCTAGAGATATGGATTGCTTAGTTGGTGTTGTAATGCTTTACTGCGTACAAAGCAGAGAAGATATGGATTGCTTTGACAACATTTGATGGCATGAGAAAAGGAATGCATATGAAGTAGTATGGGACATGCTTAACTGACAAGAGTTGCTAGCGATAAAACGGGAAACCTATTTTCAACACTTATTTTCTCAGCGGTTTGAATGGCAAACATTCCTAAAACTTAAAAACATTACAGAAAACATGTTCTTAAACTTTATAAAAGTTTATTACTATTTCTTCACCTAAACAGAAGCAACTAGCATTACCGCAAAAATGTGGTTGCGATAATACGTAAGTACCAATATTTCTTACAAGTGCAACCTCCAAGATTTAGTAGGCACTGGCCTACTAAGAACTGGTCCTTTCCAGTGCCTTCAAGAGCCTCTCAAGTCAAATCCAGACATTCCAAAGGCTCCAGGTTTCAGTCACAAGGAACTTTTAAAATAAAACAATGGGGTACCTCCTCCTCCAAGTCTGGAAACAACAAGGCACCTCCCTATGGTAAACAGTCTCAATGACTTCCCTGTACACTCACCAAACACTTATCATTTAGCTGCCCCTTTGGGAGGAAAACTGGCACTTCATGCACGAAACTGGCAATTTATTACGCAGGACAAATGGGTTTTAAATATAGTATCCCAGGGATACAGATTTCATTTCCACACGTTGCCAATCTCAAATGGATGGCCAGACCTGCCCCCAAATCAGTGGGCAGAGGCCCAGAAAAAAGTTCTGTCCCTCATGAACATGGGAGCTATTCAACCAGTACCAGAAGAGGAAAAGGGACAAGGTTTCTATTCCAGACTTTTCCTGGTACCCAGAAAAGGCAAATCATGGTGTCCAATTCTGGACTTATCCACTCTAAACACATTTCTGGACATTCCAAAATTCAAGATGCTGACTCTTCAACAGTTACTACCTATGCTAGGCAAAGATGCCTGGTTGGTAATTCTAGACTTAAGAGGCTTACCTGCATATCCCTATCAGAGAATCTTGCAGAAGATACCTCCGCTTCAAAGCAGGCTACTTGCATTACCAGTTCTCTGCACTGCCCTTTGGCTTATCTACTGCGCCCAGGGTCTTCACAAAGTGCCTGGCTCCAGTAATTGCATTTTGCAGGCAAAGAAGTATTCAAATATATCCATACCTGGACGATTGTATAATTCAGGCAGAAAACAAGGACATTCTTCTAAAGCATCTGGCATTTGTAAAAAGGGTTCTAACTTGTCTAGGGTACACCATAAAGGAAAATAAATCACAACTGGTATACTCTCAAAAAATTACATTCCTGGGTGCAAGCTTGAATACAACTGCCCAGATGACTTACCTTATGCCAGAAAAACAAATTCAATTGGTGACTTACTTCAGACAAGTGGCCACAAAAACCCTGCTATCTGCAAAACCAATTCTGCAAGCCTTGGGGTTCATGGCCTCCTGCATTCTTTTAATTCCATATGCAAGACTGCATATGAGGAAACTTCAGTGGTACTTAAAAAGTTTATGGAGTCAACACTGTCACAGCCTGGAAACAATGATTCCTATCATACCTTGCCTGCAACTAGAGTTCCTGTGGTGGGCAGAGGCCTGCCACCAAAACAAGGGACTGCCATTCACTCCACCCCCTGCCGCCCAAACCCTAACTACAGATGCATCAGACTATGCTTGGGGGGCTCATCTGGCAGGAAAGTGCATTCAGGGCAAATGGAGCAAAAATCAAATGCACCTTCATATCAATCAGAAAGAGGTGCTAGCTGTACAGAATGCATTGACAGCCTTCAAGGACTACCTTCATCCAGGACAATTAATGATAAAGACAGACAACACCACAGTTATGTGGTACATAAACAAGCAGGGGGGTACACATTCATACCCCCTTTGCAGACTAGCCATGGCATTGTGGAACACGGCCTTGACCTACCAAATACAACTACAAGCTCAATTCCTGCCAGGAAAGCTAAATATTCTGGCAGACGAACTAAGCAGAAATCTTATGGACCCATACGAATGGAAACTGGAACCACGAATTTTCAACATGTTGACACTCAAATGGGGGAGTCCAGACATAGATTTTTTTGCATCACCCCAGAACTGTCAGTTGGACAAATTCTGCGCAAGAATTCATCACAAAAAAACATGGAAAGTGGATGCTCTGTCATTCAGCTGGAAAAACCTATCAGTCTATGCCTTTCCCCCTCTGCGTCTGCTCTCCAAAGTTCTACTAAAAGTCAGACAGGACAAACCAAAAATTATTCTGATTGCTCCAGACTGGCCTCACCAACACTGGTACCCACTCCTGTGCAATGTGTCACACCTTCCTCTATGGCACCTGCCTCAGACACCTTTCCTACTGTCTCAGCAGAACTACCAAATTCTGCACACTCAGCTCCAAACTTTGAATCTTACAGCGTGGCTAATCATCTAATTTCACCCTTGGCATCCCTCAGCAAACCTGTGATGGATGTCATTTTGGAGGCTAGAAGGCCTAGTACTAGAAAATCTTATGCTGACAAATGGAAAATATTCTGTGCCTGGAACCAATCACAAGGAATAAGCACAACAATGCCCAATATTCCTCAGATTCTGCAATACTTAACTGAGATGCTTCACAAGGCCCTATCTTTTTCTTCCATAAAAATCCATGCCTCTGCTATTTCAGCTCATTACAACACAGAACCTCCCCTCTTCTCTCATCCTCTGCTAAAGCAGTATCTCAGAGGGGCCAAAAACTTAAGACCTCCCTGGAGAGCGCCAACCCCTGCATGGGATCTCAATTTTGTTTTGGAAAAACTCACTCTCCCTCCTTTTGAGCCAGCTGCTACTGCAGACCTAAAATTTCTCACCTGGAAAACAGCTTTTTTTTTTTTTTTTAGCAGTCACTTCAGCTAGAAGGATTTCTGAATTACAGGCTCTTATGGCAGTGGAGCCTTTCATTATTTTTCATGCGGACAGGGTGTCTCTCAGGACCAATCCATCTTTCATGCCTAAGGTGGTATCCAGTGTGGCTCTTAATCAGACCATTCATCTGCCAACTTTCTTTCCCAATCCACAAAACAAGGGTGAGCGGATTCTGCATTCATTGGATGCACACACAAAATCTCTAAGAAAATCTGAACAACTATTGGTGGCATTTGCTGCAGGGGCAGAGGTAAAGTCTATTTCAAAGCAGACTATTTCCAAATGGATAATGCATTGTATTAGTTTCTGCTATATTCACCATGGTAAACCTATCCCCAAGGGGATCAGATCTCATTCCACCAGGGCTGCATCTACTTCTGCAGCCTTTCTCAGAGGGGTTCCTACCAGAGACTTTCTAGAAGTTGCTACCTGGAGCTCAGTTCATACGTTCACCAAACATTACCATTTACCTCTCTTCTCTAAATCCAGAGCTGGCTTTGCCATTGCTATCCTGCAGGGCCTTATAGCTGCTCCTAATGCTGTATAAATCCATCCCCACAATAATAGCTTTGGGAATCTACCCAAATATAATGACTGCAACAGTGAAACACGAAGAACATAGTACAGTTGTGTACACGTACCATAAATGTAGATGTTCAAGTGTATTCACTGTTGCAGTCCTGGTTAACCACCAGTCCCCTGTTTTTCTCTTACTACACCTCTACTTTTCTTTTACTATGCTTAAAAGCCTTTTTGGTGTATTTACTTTTGTTTGGAGGTATATTTTTTGCGTTTTAAATTATATACATTTATATATATATATATATATATATATATATATATATATATATATATATATATATATATATTTTTTTGCTCCCCATTTGGGGGGGCACCTGACATCTGGGACAAGAAAAACTGATGTAATGGAGTCGACTGCATGTTTTATACCCCTGACGACCTGACGTCATGGAAGAAGGGACAGCAACTCACGCAGGACCCAAGACTTTGTTAATCAGGCTGACTGAGGGCAACCTGCCAGCAGATTATCCCAGATGTAATGACCGCAACAGTGAATACATTCGAACGTCTACATTTATGGTAAGTGCACACAACTGTACTTTTCTCCACTTCCTACTTTAGCCAGGCTTCCAAGTATCTCCCTAGCAGTTCGCGATATTATTGCATCAAAGTTAACTACGAGAAAGACTTATGCTAGCAAATGGAAAAGATTTTCTTACTGGGCAGAATCTAGAAACTTAGACCCATTTTCATCCCCAGTCCATCAAATTCTAGAATTTCTAGCAGAACTTTTTCAGTTGGGTGCGGCTGCTGCTACCATCAGGGTACAACTGGCAGCCATATGTAATTTTCATATTTCCTTTTTAGGTTCGGGTCTGACATTTTTTTATCTCGTGTATTTCTGTTCTAATCTCTTGTATACTTGTAAATCCTTGTCTCTTGTAAATCAGTATATGTGATTTTTACCCAAAAGTTTGCATCCTTTCTGAAGATGCCCAGAACATTAATCAAGCATGGAGATGCAGATGCTTTGTATTGGCTGTTGGGGTTACAGAAATATGGAACTTCATAAAAATGTAAAACAAAAAAAAAAATTCATCCTATTTTATCTTCACCTAAATAGCTGTTATTCTACCCACAGATTCTATATGTGTCATCTGCTTACATTGGTTTGATCTCTACCGTTAAAGCAACCTCAGTCAAACTGACAGTTCTACATCAGGGCAGTGACTATTACTCTAGACTGCCTTCTCCTCATAGGCACTCCTGTAATTCATGTTTGCTCCCCCCCCCTTTTTATTTTTTTACTTTCTCCCTTTTTCACAGCTCCCCCCCCATTTACTCACCCTACATTTTCACGTATTTATCTGCTTCACTTACAGCTTTCACTTCCTAACATTCACGTACCCTCCTCCCTTTCTCACCTACCTGCCTGCAGTCTTCTCTTCCTTTACACTTTCATCACCCTTAACCCTTCTCAGCTATACTTATCTTTACAGTATTCTTCCAATTTCAATTTGTCATATTACGTTTAAAGTCTACTCTGCTGCTACGTTTCCTATTCTCAGTGCTAAACAAACAAAAAATAATGATTTGATAAAATACTGAATGCAACAGGTATTCCAAAGTTAGTAACTTTATTTCCACACAGCAAACTGGTACTTCAGTTGATTAACTTTTTTGAGGGTTAGCTCATACTTAAAACCCTTTATAGAAGCCCATGTTTATATGAAAGTTTATTGGAGAACCTAATAGTCCTCATAATAAAATATTTAAATGATGAGAGATCCCCATGATATAACTCACAAAAATATTGTGCTACACTTTTGTTAAAACTAGCATGTCAACAGACTCTGTCATCCTCTTATAGGATGGTAAAAATAGCTTCACTGCACCTCCCCCCTCAGATGGATCTGGCAGTTATGCTGAGTTCTACACCAGTGCTTTATACAAACACCTGTATAACTGCATTGACTCATCATACCAGATAGGACCAAAACAAGCTCCTCAAGGAAGAACAAACCTGCCTGGTGGACAATTGCCATTAACAGGCTTTACAATTAGAGGAAGAATTTGCTGTCTAAGAGTAAGAGGGAGCGAGTCCTAAACTGAAAACTCTCCCTCCTCAGCTTAAATAAGCAAATAAGACTTCATGTGAAGTCCTCCAAAGTAAACTACGAATCCAGATTAGCTTCCTCAACTAAAGGTAACCATAAGGCATTCTTTAGTTACATCTGTAACCTAAAAGGAAAGACCAAGATTTGTGTCAAACTGGTAGTTAGTGATATCACATGTACTGAGCTTGTGGACATAGTTAACCTGTTGGCTGACGGGTTCTGTGAAAACTTCACTCCCCTGTCCCCACCTCACGTACCTGATGACATCCGTACCTTGTATCTCTAAAGAGTAGGTCATAAACACCCTCTCTAAGGCCGAAACCACAGCATCTATGGGACTTGCTAACATCCCAGGCTGTGTCCTACATGGGCTCCAACAAGAATTAGCAACACCATTGGGTACTCTTTTCAGTCACATTCTAAGCACCAGCTTCATCCCAGCTGAATGGAAAGCAGCCACTATTATTCCCTTGCACAGAGATGGTGCCTCCACTGACCCCAGGAACTATAGACCTGTTAACCTCACTAGCATTGTCTACAAGGCCATGGAGCGAATCGTCATGGACCTTATCAACAAAGATATAGGTAATCTCAAAATACTTGACCCTACTTGGTTTGGATTTGTCAAAGGGAGATCATACCTGTTAAACCTGGTGGACTTCTTCGAGACAGTCACCAAGACCCATGACAAGGGGAAGTCTGTGCATACAGCCTACCTAGACTTAGCCAAGGCTGTTGACACTCTCTTCCACTCAGGCATCATTGCCAAACTCGCCCAGTTAGGTATGAACCCTTATATCGTTAGATGGGTCACTGATTGGCTTACTTATAGAACACATATAGCCAAAATAGGAGAATCCACCTCCAACAGCAGACCTGTAACCAGTGGTGCTCCACAGGGATCAGTCCTGGGATCTCTATTGTTTTGGAGTCTGTTTCTCCAAAGTACTAGGAAAAAAACAAAAGTCTGTGGCTGACCAACTTTGCTGATGACCGCAAACTGGAAGCGGTCATAGTATCTTAAAATGATGTCAACATCCTACAAGAGGGTCTTACACACACAAATGATTGGTGTCAAAGTCATGTCCTTAAACTTGATGCAAAAAAATGTATCACCATCCCTTTCGGTAAGAATGATGTTCCTGCTAACTACCACATCAATAGCAGCACCCTAAGTATGCACTCAGTGATGAGAGAGCTGGGCACACAGGTTGACAGCAACCTCACCTTTGATCACCATGTTTCCACAGTGGTAAGGAGGACATTATGTATTGCTCATATCATAAGTAAGGGCATTGCCTCCAGAAAAAAAGAAGTTATAACCTCCCTGTACACTTCCGTCATCAGGCTAATAACCCTTTTGGTATGTACCTTTCCAAGCACCTTCAGCAATTAAGAACCCACAAAGGTTACTCACAAAGAAAATTCAAGGTCTTCGCGTCTGTTCTGTGTAGATCATCTGAAATCACTGTCACTTTATTCTGTTTCATATAGACTACTTAGAGGCGATCTCTGACTTTCATATAAGGCAGTCTCTGACCCTGCTTTATTGGAAATGCTGCATATCCGCAAGTCAAATGGTACATGGGCTACTTGCTCTAAAGATCTTAACCTGGTATGTGACTTTAATAGAACCTGCTGGAGGGACAGATTTGTCTCCCAGAGGTTACCACACCTTTGGAACAGGCTCCCATTTCATGTTGAACCTCATTGGCCCTCGTCAAACGCAATCTGGATGATTGCATGGGTAACTATAAATCCACCCCAGAGTTCTACCTGTGTCCCTCCTGGACAGGGGCAGTAGGTGCTGATTGTGGAAATAAGGGTAGATCTTGCCTAGGGCTTATAAGGACTGTAGGGCCATTAGCCTAGTAACTTCTTAAGATCCTATGAACACTTGTTTGGGGAAGTGCTGCTGATTTGTTTGTCCCTTCGGGATAAGGGGAAGGCTTTACAGGAACTTAAACATGTGTTTGTCTGTCCTATTCCTAAATTTCTGAGAAACTACCCCAATAAGCCAGCCTTTGTTTGCAGGCAATGTCGCCCTCCTCCTAAAGATAAAAAAGGTAGGCTCCTCCTGCTAAGGCTACTCAGACGTCAGGAACTCAGAAGTCTTCCTTTCCTGATAAACATGGTGCTATCTGATTGCCCGTCTCTTCCCAGCCATGTTCCTCTTTCTCTTTGCGTAGCTCTGTCTTCCTGTTTGGCTCCAGATTACTCAGGATTCATAGGTTCTGTCCATTATTCACTGGGGTATTTCATGGTGTGGAAACCCCATCCCCCTTGTATGGGCATTCCTCTGCCTCCTCTGGAATATCCCCCTTTTTCCCCAGAGGTACTTTAGGACACAGGCACCTTTTGAATAGTACCCAGAGTCAAAATGTCCCAAAGGGGGAGGGGATTGTACTTCTGGATGTTCCTAGTGCCCAGAAAAGAGGGTACTTGGAGACCAATTCTAGATCTCGCTCATTTCAACACTTTTCTGAAGGTGCCCACTTTTCAAATGTTGTTCCTTCAGACTCCGTTCCCTCTTTTGCTTCCTCAGGCTTATATGGTGTCTCTGGATCACAAGGATGCTTATTTCCATATTACAATCCATCCCCCTTTCAGGACGTTTTTGCATTTCTCTGTTGATTCCTGGCATTTTCAGTTCTTCTGCCCCAAGGGTATTCACCAAATATGTCACTCCTGTGATTGCTTTTTGTAGGCTTTTGGGAATCCAAACAGTTCCTTACATGGACAGCATGCTGATTCAGGTATCCTCTCCAGAGATTGTGTTGCAAAATCTTCATGTTGCCATTTCTCTTCTTCAGAACCTGGGGTTCACAATAAACTTCAAAAAGACTTCTGTGACTCCTTCTCAGGATCATGTTTTTCTGGGCTGCAGGATTCATATAGTGCCTGTGCTGGCATCCCTGCCTCCTCCCAAGGCCTTAACTCTCATTTCCTTCTTTCAGACTCTTCTTCGTCTGGCTTCCATTACAGCCAGGGAGTTTGACAGCTGTGGGTTTCATGGCATCCACCATCCCTGTTCTCTGTCTGGCCAAGCTCCACATTAGAAAGTGCCATTGTTTTCTGAAGTCATTTTGGCTTCAACATGCACATCCTGTAGACTTTGTAGTTCCTCTTCCAACTTGTCTCAAGAAGGAACTTCAGTGGTGGATCCAACAATTGTATTTAACCCCAGGGCTCCCTTTTCATCCTACTCTTCCCTCTCAGGAACTGTTCACAGATGCTTTAGACGTGGGATGAGGAAAAGCTTTTGGCTCCCTAAAGGTGCAGGATGTATGGTCACCTGTTCAACAGAGCACATCAGTGTCAGAGATGAGAGTTCTTCTGTTGGTGCTTCAGATTTTTCATCCTCTTTCTCCCCTCTCTAGGTATTTACAGACAATACCACAGTGATGTGGTATGTAAACAAACAAGGGGTAGGTACAAAATCTTACCTTCTTTGCTGGTTGACACTCCTAATATTAGATTTTGCTGTCCAGTATCAAGTGACTCTTCAGGCAGTTTACATTCCCTCAGGTCAAAACATTGTGGCAGAAACTCTGAGCAGGTCCTTAACTCAATCCCTTGAATGGATGCTTCAGAGGGATGTGTTTCTGGACATTGTCCACCAGTGGGGGTACTCCTCAGGTAGATCTAGTTGCCAACCCTGTAAACAGGCAACTTCCTCTAGTTTGTGCCAGAGTCCCAGGTCCTGTTGTGTGGAAGGTAGGTGCCCTCTCTTTTTTTTGGAAGGGGATGTTTCTTTATGCATTCCCTCCCCTTCCCCTCATTCCATAAGTCCTGTTCAAAATTCAACATGATGCTCCTAAAATCTTGCTGGTGACTGCCTTTTGGCCGAGACAGCATTGGTTCCCCTCTTCTTCTGCATTTAACCAAGGGTAATCATGACAAGTTACCTCACAGGGTGGACCTACTCGCAAAGACAAGGGATCTCATATCCATCCCCACCTGTCCACTCTTCAGTTGACACTGTGGGTGATAGGATTTTGATTCCACATAGACACCTCTTTTCTGAGGACATGTTTAGAGTCCTGCAGGAGGCCAGGAAACCCACTATTAGGAAATCCTACTTACACCAAACAGAAAACCTCTTCCATTTGGATATCTTTTATAACCTGGATTCACTTAATGTGGATGTTCCTTTGGTTCTTTCTTATTTGTATGAATTGCTCATTGCTGGTTGGCCTGTATTCTTTTGTTAAGGCCCACTTATCAGCTGTCTCTGCTTGTCTGCCTTTATCTCTTCCTTTAGCTTTTAGATTTGAAGCTAAACAATTCTTTAAAGGCGTCCTTCCTATCAGGCCTCCCTGGAAGCCTGTTCCTCCTCCCTGGGACCTTAATTTGTTTTGGAAAAGTTGACTCTGGCTCCTTTTGAGCCTGCTGCTTCCACTTCCTTGCAACATTGTTCTTGGAAGACTGTTCTTTTGTTGGCTCTTACATCTGCTAGATGGGTTTCTGAGCTTCACGCCCTTATGGCTTGCCCTCCTTTTCATAAGGACAGGGTGTCCTTGCATACTAATTATTCTTTTATGGTCATAGTAGTTAATGAGTTGTCACTTAATCATATTCATTTCCATACTTTTTTCCTTCTCTAAGTTTATTAGAAAATCTGGCCAGTTGTTTCTTTGTATTCATCCTAGGTCCCTAGGATTAGCTGTATCCAAGCAAACTGTTTCTTCTTAGATCTCTAAAGCCATTTATTTTTGTTGTTCTTTTCATGGCAAGAACCTTCTTTCCTCTGTAAAAGCTCATTCTATTAGAGCTGCGGCTTTTTCTGGTTCTTTTTTCAAGGGTTTGGATAACTATTCTTGAAGCAGATACCTGGACTTCTGTGCATACTTTTACCAAGCACTACAGGTTAGATGGACTCTTCAGAGCTAGAGCTGTTTTTTATAGGGCCATTCTTCATGGCTTCTTAGAGGGCTCTGCTGGTCCTTCCTCCTCCCAAGTCTCTTCTTGAGCATTGGCACTTTCCCAGATGTAAGGAATACTGAAATATGTGAATGGAAGGACATAACGCAGTTGTGTAAAATCTTACTGTGACAGTAGATGTCCTTTCCTTCACTGTTGCAGTATTCATTTCCTCCCTCCTCCCCCTGGTCCATTTCTCTTCTGGATGTACTGGTTACCTCTTGGTTTTCCTTGGAATGGTGTTCCTACTGGGGCTATCAGTCCTGAGGATGCTACATCTGGATGTCACCTTTATGCCCTACGCTACGAGAGGAGCATATGTGTGACGTACGATGTACCTTAAAGCAACCTAAGGCTTTTGTATACTGGCTGGACATTGGGCTGCCCTAGGCAGGGAATTCCAGATGAAAGGAATGCTGCAACAGTGAAGGAAAGGACATCAACTGTTATGGTAAGATTTTACAAAGCTTTACTTTTTTAGGTTGACTCTGTTATGAAATTGTTTAGAATAAATCTTTTAGTCAACTATCTTAACAGTCAATCTTATTCTGTAATATATTTGTCATTAGGGTTAGAAGCTAAAATATCATAGGTAATATTACCCCATTTGCCTTAACATAGTGATTTTAATTCCAACAATACCTGCTGTTCAGTTTTGGTTAAGTTGTATTTAGGTTTACCTAATGTGACAAACAATTGCTTAATGTCATTAAGCACTACAGCTTAAGACATATGATGCAGTAGTATGCAGTCAGGTCGATAAAGGCTGCCATGTATTCCTGATGTTTCATAGTAAGCCTCAGTGTTTAATACAGGATAAGCACTTGCATCTGTACAGATCAGAACTTTATCAGATCTAATAACATTAATGTTAAAACTAGTTAAAGAAAGTCATTTTATAAAGGCACTGTGTTAATGCTGGGGAGTGTAAGGGGACAGGAGGTAAGTGGTTGTTTTTGTCACTGGTTTCCATAAAAGTAAAATAAAAAAGAAAAATTCTCAAGTCCTGTTCCTGTGCCTTGGAAAATGCACACTTAGTATGTCAGAGCAGCCTACAACCCATACCACTGACAACAGTGTACGTACAAGGTGCCTTAACATCATGTGGCAAATTAACACTGCTGCCTTGGGGTCTGACGAGCATCTTCCTCTCCCAAATAAGTTGCACACTATACCACTGTAAAGCAAAGCTTTAAGCCATGACTTCCTAGAATTTCATACACCTCAAACTCAGCCCACTGCTTTTCAGAACTACCTTACCAGTATTAATTGTGTCTTAGTGAAAAGTACAATGTATTTACAGGTACGCATACTGATGTCCAGGAGGGACTAATGCCTTTTCAATGCCATTATCCTTTCTTGTTTTTATGATAACGCAATGTCAGCAACTAGACCAATTTCTCATATTAACAGCACTATTTTGTACACTCCTAAAACAAAATATTGTTAACTTCTATTAGCTTAGCAGTCTTTCTTCAAAATGTAGACACCAGTTATTGTAATTCATCAGTTTTATGGTATTGCTAATGAACAACTAGTCACAAACATTTGAAGTTAGTGCAATTCTTTACTTAAAAGAAATTGGACAATATGCTTTGAAAATGGACAAATATACTGTTGGACATAGAAATGTAAAGTAAAAGGTTTTGAGCAGACAGATGACAAAAGAAATACACTAACAGCTAGTTGATTTTGGTACCACCACTAACTGAAGATAATTGTAATCTGACTATATTTGACTTTTATGACCGTTTAGCAGTTGTAAACATTAACAGGAAAAATATATAGGCACAAGCTCACAGACAGTGGGGAAACAGCCTGGCACTCTCCTCATTTGCATTTGATGTAAAAATTCACTTCACTGCTTCCACATTTGTTATCATTTGATGGAGAAATTTGGGATTATGTGATTTGATTGATAGATAAATTTGGGATTATCTGACAAGTCAGCTGTTAAAAAGTGTCTCTTACTTGTGGCAGTGGAGATGTTTGGAGCAGAGGTGGGAGGAAGAATATGATTTGGAAGGGCAGTGACTATGTTCCGATATAGTGCTTTTTAAGAGTTATGTTTATAGGTAAACACTAGGCAAATTGCTTTGAGAGGCCGTTTTGAGCCTAGCTAATGACCCAAGGTTAGACTCAGATCCTGAACCTTGTGTCTAAGAGGTGAAGACCTTATCTGTTATGCCAAACCCACCCCCTTATGTTAGACCCACCATAGAATGACAGAGATAGGGATTTTCTTAGCTTCAATGGTAATTGTTTTAATTTCTTGCTAGAGCATTTTTATTGGTTAAAGACTAACTTTCATTTAGTCTTAAGATAGGAGGATTTCAATATTTTATTTAGAATTTGGAAGTTTTTCCTTTCATCCATGTAACACTATCTTCAGTTTTGAGTGAAGATTTCCAGGTTCTCTCATTTCTCTTAATGGCATTGAGATCAGTATTACATTTGCAGTGATTTCCTCACGATCTACCAGATGTAACTGAGATTTACATCCTAGTTAGAATATTATTGTAATTTAACAGTGTAGCATTCCCACCTTGAATCCTGAATACTAGAGTCTTTTTTAGTGGCTATGATTCTTGAAATAGAGGTGTTTAACTGTTATCACATTTTACTAAACCACAAAAAAAAAAAATGTAAACTACAGCCCTGATTGAAATATGGGTGAGAGAGGCCCCCTCTACACCACAACGTTCCTTAATATAACTTTACTCTAAGGTCACATAGACTTGGGGTAGGTTATATGTTTTTGATGAAACAGGACCTTTTGTGTGTGTGTGTATCTGTCTTCATGACACATCTAGTGACTCCATGAGCTTGCTTGAAACAGTAAGTTTCCTAGTTCTGAAGGATCATTTAACAAGGACGTTGCAGTGGGATCTGTCCATACATAGTGATCAGAGTAGCCTTGGAGTTTCTCAAAAAAGTGAGTGCATCTTGCATCTAAAATGACCACTTCACAAAGGGCAACGTCACAGAGTTTAGAAATAAATTGGGTGGGGGTTCAGCTGATTGTACACCATATGCAAGTAAAATGAAAAAAGAAATGAAGCTGTGCCAACTAGGGATGTGTTATCCCTAAAGTGGAAGATGCAAAATCCCAAAACAAATGTGACCATTTCACAGTTTTCTGCTGTGCTTTAAAATGAAATGGACATAAATGTACAGGTGGCACATTTGATAAAAATCACTGAAAGTGTAGAATATATTTAAATTATCTGCCGAACAGGAAGCTAAGTGTTAAAGATTTTCTTTGTTTTTGAGTGAATTAAGGAACTGGTTGACTTGTTCAGTAATTACAATTATATTTTGGCTGATTTCCTTTCATCTCACTAATGCAGGTGATAAGAAGACATGTCACAAATAATCTGATGCATCATTCTACAACACTTGGTGTCAGACATCAGCTTTAGGCAATGATTCATGGGTTTGCTGAATGCAGTAGGAGGCAAGCGACCCCTCTCGTTTAAAAAGGATCCAGATGAAGTATTGCTAATAATAATAATGATGATTTAATAATAAAATAAATATCCTGATGCTGTGGGTGAGTTTCATATGGGAGGTAAGACCCCTTTGTCACTGTCAAGCATAAGGGTAGTTTTACACAAGGCGCATTTGGGCTTTGTTTATAGTAGAGTGCAGAATATGTTCAGAAGCAATATATTTTTGAGTTATAGACTTGCTCTGCTTTTATCACTCCAGGTAAAATTGGTATGTACCTGACACTCTTCTGTGGTTATCACAGTTTTGGTTGGGGGGGGGGGGGTCAAATCAAGAAAAACACAAAATACCCAGCCAAAATCCTGGAGTCTAGGTGCATTTGAGACCAAGACAACAGAGCTGCTTATTCATTTCAGCATGTGAATTGGTTTAAAAGTACAGAAACTACTTTCTTCATTCCAGAGTTTTATATTTACCATATTTTTCAGCAGAATGGTAACTGCAGTGAAGTATCATATTTTTAAGGACCCCAACACTCCAAGGCAGATCCCTAGAGACCCAGAAATTGAACTGATGGAGATCTAAATTGCACTAAACAGGAGCAACTGTAAGATCATAGCACTGGATAAACTCCAAAAAAAAAAATAAATAGGAGTGCTGTTGTCCTAGGTGACGTTATACTTCAGTTGTAGGTTATGCTCAAAAATTCCTAGATTTTATAAATAAAAACTCTCTGGACCAAATTGTCAAGGAACCCACTAGAGGACACACTATTTTTGACCTGGTCCTTACAAACTTGATATCAATATCAACTTTACCCCTCGTACTAATGTCTCTAGTTAAATCTTATCACAAACTGGTAACATTTTCCTTTAAAATATCCAGACACTTTGATGCAAATATTGCAAAGTTCAGAGACTTCAAATGGTAGAACCTTCTACAGTTTTATGAAGTCTTAAAGTTAAACTGTATTACCCAAAGTACTGACACAGCAAGTAGTTAGGCAAACAAACTCAGTGTGCACCTGGATAAATGTATTGACCTTGGAGTTCCTACCAGATCCAAATAAAATGGGAAAGATTAAAAGTAAACCAGCCTAGTGGTCCACCTGTGCAAATAAAAAAATACAATCTAAGAAAAAGCTTCTTAAGCTGTATAGAAAAACAAAAAAACCCTTAAATCAGGGTTAGCATAAAAAAGCTACTGAAGGAACTAAAAAGCATCATCAGGAATACAAAGATATCCCATGAACCTAGATTAGCTTCAGACACGGAAACAAATCATTCTTCAGTTTCATTAGAAAACGAATTAATAACATTCAACAATTCTCTGAATTTATTTAAAATGACAATACCAACTCAGACCCAGTAGCGATAGCTAACATACTACCAAACAAATGTAGTGTGAATGTCACCCCCCAAACAACTATACAAACCCCACATATCCCTCTGAATCTCAAACCCTTCATCATAACCAAAGAACACTTGCCAAAGCTATTCTGTCATCCAGATAAATACCTGGTTGCCTGATAAACAATATAAAACATACTCTAGTGTTTCAGAGCTACACAGTTAAGGCTCCTATACATAGCACAAGCTTTTGGATGCAGGCCTTTAAGGTGTATAACCATAGTCATACAGAATATTAAATCTATAAAGTAGCAGAAAGTATCCTAAGAACTAATCCAAAATGGGAATGGGAATAAAAATGAAATTCTGCTGATAGGGATGACTGCAATTAGGGATATAGACAATAGGCAAGAGGGGGCTGAAATTTATTGGAGAAAACTGGCAAAGCAACCAAGGTTTTGGGAGCAAATAACTAGAGAGGGAAGATGAGAGAATGGGAAGAAGCCAAGGATTTATTTGGAATGCAGATTAGCGATTGCCTGCCCTGTCAAGGGTTGATATCAGAGTACAGGCAAAGAGAAAGAAATAGGGGGTCCTAAACGAAAGACCAGCACTGGTAGACTTTTTAGTAGAATCTAGAATGGAAGCTGCCATTAAAAAAGGAATGATCAGTAGAGCATGTAAAATATTGCATGATAACTTTAAGGATCAGTCAGAGGAGGTTAGAAAGGATTGGGAAGAGAGATTGGATAAGCAATTCACAAGGAAACAATGGGAGGATATATGCATGTCTCCCAAATATGAAACAAAATCTAGAAGATTTAGGATTTTTGCTTGAAAATGTTTACCTAGATATTTTTATACCCCAAGCAGACTCCAGAGAATGTTTCCTGAGGTAGACAGACAGCAAATGATGGAGGTATGATCCAGAAGAAAGAGGCAGCTGGGAACATATTTTCTGGGAGTATGGTGAGTTGGCAGACTTTAAGGGTTCCCTGTGGGATACACTGTCAGAGATGCTGGGTGGGCAGATTGGTGTGATAAGGGAGATGATTTTTCTGAGCTATGATACAGAATCGGAATTGCCTAGACATGGTAAGGCCTTTGTTGTGTCTAATTATGGTGGCTGCCAAAAAAGCAGTTACTAGAAAATGGAAATCATAATCTAAACCAACTATACTAGAAGTAATGAATATAGTAACAGAGATAAAACAGCTAGAACTGCGATCTTTAGAAAACGGTAGAAGCAAGCTACATAGGAAAAAATGGGAATTGTGGGAACAATACATACAGGGGAGGAATGAGGTTTAAAAGAAGATAGGACTTGAATGAGCTATGTAATGTATGAATGATAATGATTGAGTAGATTATAAGTGATGTATAATGTTTGCAACTGGGAGTGTGTCAGTATGGTTTGTGATGTAAAATGCTTGATACTAGAACTGTGTCTGTGGTTTTGTTTTCATTTATATAAACGTATGATTGCCTATGTCGTAAGTGATGGTTTAATAAAGATGCTTCTTGTTTAAAAACAAAGGGCAGGAATTGAACAATTTATGTAATGTTGCTTAGGGTATATGATATGTAGCAATATATGCTCATAGGTGTGTACTAGGCTAATGGCCCTGGAGCCTTTACAAGCCTAACCCATAGGATTACCCTGGTATCATGCCTCCCACCTGTGAAATGTAATGTTTGTAAATGTGAAGTTGTTAATACAGTTTGATTACTTTTATATAAATGTAAAATGTGAAGTTGTTAAATCTCGCCGTTTATTCTCACCGATGGGTTCGGAGCCGATCCTCTGCTCCGACACGGCCGATAGCAAAGCTCAAGGTTTGCCAGTAGCTCGAGACCAAGCCCCTTATCCCACAATGCAGTGCTGGAATTACCTCAGATCTAGTTTGCCGCTGCAAGAGAGATCTCGGTGATCCAGTTAGCTCGGACCATTTTTGATAAATCGCAAGTTTTTAAAAAAATGTTTTCTTCTCTTTTTGAGAGATTATTCATATTTAGTGTGTGTGTGTTTCTTGTTCATAGGTTCATAGGTTCATACTAGGCTATCTGCCCAAGGGCATTTATAAGCCTAGCCCATAGTTATGTGGCTTTCGCCACCCCTTTAGTTTGAATAAAAACTATGCCTATCATTTTTCTGTGCCTCTGTCAAGCAGTGACACTGAAGTAATCCCTGGGGTATATCTGCGATCTCCCATCCATTGGTCAAGATTCCTCTTGAACAAGGCCAGCGAGGTGCTCTGCCTCACATGTACCGGGATTTTGTTCCACAGCATAGGGAGTCTCTGGGTGATGAATCTGTCCCTCCAGCACGTTCTATTTATAACCGTGTCAAGGTTTAAGTCTCCCGCCTTGTGGTTCTGAGGGATCTAGATTTTTGAGGTGAAGCATATTCATCAAATCTGGGTTTGACATGGCCTTATATGTCAGGCACAGGTCACCTCTGAGCAAGCGGTATGAGACTGAATAAAGCTGGAGTTCTTTCAGTCGGGCAGCATAAGACATATTTTGAGACCCTTTATCCTTTTGGTGAGGAACTTTTGGGGCCTTTCAAGCTGCATCAGGTGTCTGGTCAGATACATTCGAACGGGCATTGTACTCAATCATAGGTCTAATGAGTGATGAGTACAGGGGACGATGACCTCCTTGATCTAGATGTGAATCCCTTCATGATCAGGTGGGCGATATAGAAGGTTTTCCTAACTACTTTAGCAACATGAGTGTCAACGAAGACTACTGTCAACTTGGGTCCCCAGATCCCTGATGACTTTTTCTGTGCTCAGTGGATTGTCACCTATATGGTAGCTAGGGGTAACCTTGTTTTCCCAAGGGTATGACTATGCATTTTTGGCGTTTAACTTCAGGCCATGGCTCTGGCACCAGTTATCCGTTTCTGTGAGGCCCTTCTGGAGGATATCTGTGTCAGATGTGTTTTCGACTGTGGCCAGTTTGCAGTCATCTGCAAACTTTGTCAGCCATAACCCTCCTGTGTTTGCTTGTACTTCAGAAAAGTAGATGCCGAACAAGAGTGGACCCAGGACTGAGCCCTGTGGGACACCACTTGTGACAGGCTTTGAGTCTGACATGGCTCCAGCAACTCTGACCCTGTGGGTTCTGTCGCTAGCCAGTTTGCAACCCATCTTGTGATGTATGGGTTTACATTCAAGCTGATGAGTTTTTGATGATACCTGAGTGGGGTATTGTGTCGGCCTTTGCCAGGTCGAGGTAGGCTGTATGGACTGCCTTTCCTCATCAATGGCCTTGGTGACTGTCTCGAAAAGTCAACCAAGTTTAAGAGGCAGGATCTGCCTTTGACAAAGCCAAACTGGGTTGGATCCAAAGTCTGCAAGTTCCCTATGTCTTTATTTATGAGTTCCATTATGATCCTCTCCATGGCTTTGCAGATAAGGCTTGTCAAGCTAATAGGGCGGTAATTTCCAGGGTCTGTGGAGGCACCGCCTTATGAAGTGGGACCACAGTGCCACTCCTTGGGTATGTATCCTGAGGTGAGGCTAAGATTAAACAGCTGTCCTAACTGTGGGTTTAGTTCCTCGTTGAGTTCATGAAGCACACAGACACCATCCCGTCCCATGGATGCTGTGTTTTGCCTTAGTGAGGGCAGTTCTCACCTGGGCGTTGGAGATGTTTGGGGCTACAATCCTCTGGAATAGATATCTCTCCTTTTGGGGGGGAGAAGTTTGCACTGAACCTGTCAGCCAGTATGTTAGCAATGTGTGTAGGTTCAGTAATTTTCACATCATTTTGAACTAATTCTGAGCATATCTGGGAGTTTCCTCCTAGGTTTCTAACATAGCTAAAGAAGGCCTTATGATTGTCTTTAGAGTCCTTTTCTCTCAAAATTTGCCTTTGATGATTTTATGAGAGCTCTTAGTTTTTTACTTATAATGATCAAAGGTGTCTTACCTTTCAAGGATTTTGCTCTATCTTGTAGTAGCTTCCTCCTTTTGTTGTAGAGCTTGTTTATGGCTGGGGTCCACCAGACTGGACGCTTGCCTTTGGTACAGAGAGTCTTAGTTTTGTTTGGGATTGCCTGATCCATGCAGTCCTGTAGGTGCTGGTAGAAGGCATTTGTAAGTGATTCAGCGGTTTGAGTAATGTTTACCACTGGCTCAGGGGCCTTAAAGGAGACCACACTAGTTTTTAGAAGTGTGAAATCGGCTTTTGAGAAGTTTTTCACTGTGGTCTTTTTTGTTTCAGGTGGGGGCGGGATGAGGACCTCCAGCGAGATTAGTTTATGATCTGATCTCACCAGTGAGGGGTATACTTCCGGTGTTGAACATTTTGATCCCATGTTAGTTTAAAGTAGGTTAGATTGTAGTGTTAGTGCCCTGTGTTGGCTTAGTTTTTCTTAGTGTTGGGCCCTTTCTTAGCCCTATTTAGTTTAACAATTTTTACTTGTTATTAGTATATTGTTTAGTGTGGACTTAGTTAGCCCTGTATTTAACCTTTACAGGTTAATTTTGTGGTGTGCCTCTTTATAATATGTCGGATGAGAGAAAAGTCTCACCCCAAACCAGGGTTTAAGAAATGTCCAGATTGTGGACAGAAAATGTCCGTCACGGATGGACATGTCCAATGTGTTTACTGTCTGGGGGCTAAACACCTCCAAGACTCCTGCAGTATTTGCCACTCTTTTTCATCTAGGGTTCTCTTAAAGAGAAGAAGAAAACTCATAGATAGGGGGTTGCTGCAGCATACTTTCTCTGAGGTGTTGGGTAGTCAGGAAGGTGCCAGTACTTCTTCTAAATCTTCAAAATCTTCTGATTCTAAACAAACCAAGAAGGCAAAGAGATCAGAGGGTACAGGGTCATCGGTTCCACAGTCCTCAGAACCGAGTGTCCCTTTGGTTCGGAGCCAGCTCCCAGTCTTGGAGACGGTCTCTGAGGTTCCCTCATCTCCTCTGCTCCAGTCAGCACCTTCGGTGCATTCCTCGAAGTCTTCGGTCAGCCTCTCTGATATGGATCGGCTAGTGCAGAAGCTTCTACGGGCACCAGGACTTGCTAAATTGTTGTTGGCCCCGACCACTTCATTGGAGCCGAAGACCACTGAACCGGACATGACTTCTCCTCCTCCGAGCTGTACTGGACTGTCTGAGCCGAAGGAGCCCGAACCGATAGTTGTCGAACCTATGGAACCGAGACTCACACTGGTGTTATCAGTTCCATCTACTCGGATGTCCTCGGTGCCGACCGAGGACGCTAGGAGCCGACACTCTCCTGTCGGGTCTGGGGAAGATAGTCGGACCGATTTGTCGGTGTCGACTCTTCCTCTCGGGACTTCAGCTCAGATGAGCTCGGCTCCTACCTTGGCCTCCCATGGTTTCAGTGCGGGAGGATTGGACGGTCCCTCCGGATCCGTCTACCCCTTCTCGTTGGAGCCATGGTGCTTTCGATGCCATGAGGAGAGTCCTGTCTCCTAAGACATCATCAGCACCAATTCGGGCTTCCTTCTCCCCTCAAGCTCCTGTGTCCGCTTCTTCTTCTACCGGTCCCCCTAAGCGTAGAGACCCTGAGCCTCAAGTGGCCCCACAGGGCATCTCCTGCTCTTCAGAGACCTCCCCAGATCTCCCCACTGAGGAGGTACCCAGGAAGAGACTGTGCAAGAGGAGGCACTTAGACTCCCCATAGGAGATTTTTGACATCCGACACGGACTTGGATGAATCAGAAGGGTCCCCCCGATCCCCCTCTGAGGATAACTCCGTTGCAGAGATATTAGAGATCCTTAGTCAGAGGGGCGATTGGCAGTCCAAAACCCCTACTGAGGATGAGTCAGTGCTCTTGAAGGCTTTTGGGTCTCAACCTTCCACTTCTTGGGTGTCTCCGCCTTATGATGAGCTCATGGAGCTGATCTCTCATAAGGCGTGGGAGTCACTGGAAGCCATGGAACCTTTCCCTCAGAAGTCAAATAAGTTCATCTTTGCCCCGGTGGACAAAGCCTTTTTGACCAAAGGAGTGCCTGTTGATGCCATGGTGGTAGCTGCAGCCACCAAAAAGGAAGTGTCTGAAACATCCGCATCTATCCATCCTCCTAACAGAGATTCTAGGATCATAGATAGATAGATATGGGAAATGCATGTTTAGTTAAGCGGCTTTTTCTCTGCGATCGCTGAATATTTAACCCATTTTACGAGACAGAAAGAGATCTCCTGAAAGAGCTAGGAGATACTCTCCAGGGTACGGTAGCTGCAGGGATTGCCAACAAAGTCAACACACAGCTCGCTACCCTAAACTCGTCCATGCGTCTCATATCTTATGCAGCTGATGGTTCAAGTAGAGCCACTAGTTCAGGCATTGCTCTGCGGAGACGAGCCTGGATGCGTCTCTGTTCCTTTGCGGAACCCTTTGTTTTCCTTTATCAACACCCCATTTTATGGCTCATCACTGTTTGGGCCTAAAGTAAAGGAAACTTTAACCAGGTGGTGAGCAGGAAGGCAAGACCCTATCTGCCGTTGGAGTCTGTTTTTCTATCCCTACTCGGCCCTACCCCAAGGGCCCTAGGGGAGGGAAAATGTGGTTCCGAAAAGCACAGGGAGCCTTTTAGGACACACGTGGAGCAACCCCCTCTAGAGCCACTGGAGGGGGTTATAACAGAAGACGCCGCCCGTGTGGCAGAGGGGGTCTGCAGCAACAGGGTGACAGAGGCCAGTTCTCTGGTCAGCCCTACCAGCGCTCCTGAAAGGGGGCCCGGCTGTTCGGCTCTGGAGGCAGTCAGCGGTCACTTGTCTTTGTACCCAGAAGCCTGGCTAAACATAACATCAGATACATGCGTACAAAGCATCATTTCCAGAGGATATTTCATACTGTTTTCTTCCCCACCTACTCCTGTAAGCAGAAACCCCAGATGTTCCACCCAATCTCAGGGAACAAGCAGTCATAAAGGTCCAAAAATTGCTAGAAAAGAGAGTCATCCAACCAGTCCCAGCAGACCAAGTTGGATTCGGAACTTACTCAAGATTCTTTTTGGTACCAAAGAAAACAGGGGACTGGAGACCTATCTTGGACCTCAGCAGACTCAACCAATTTGTAAAGAAAGAGAAGTTCCGAATGGTCATGCTTCAGTCAATTCTTCCCTTCCTAGGGAAAGGCGATTGGATGTGCTCCATAGATCTCAAGGACGCGTACTGTCACATAAAGATGAACAGATGCTCCAGGGGTCACCTGCATTTCTGGCTGGGAGCCAATCATTACCAGTTTCGAGCCCTGCCCTTTGGTCTCACTACAGCCCCCAAGGTGTTCACCAAATGCATGGCAGTGGTCATAGCTCACCTGAGGCGTCTAGGATTCCAGGTGTTTCCATACCTAGACGATTGGCTCCTCACTGCTACCACCAGGCATCAATTGACTCAGGCAACACAATATACTTCACCATCAATTAGGCATTACAGTCAACTTCGAAAATTCTGCCTTATTGCCATTGCAGCATACCGTTTTTATAGGAGCAGAGTTAGATACCTCAACCACCACTCTACGTCTTCCAATTGAAAGAGTCTCACTTCTTCGCCAACACATCATCTCACTGGTATCAAAGAATAAAGCTACAGCAGCAGAGGTCTTGAAGATACTAGGGTTGATGGCGGCAGCAATCCTGGCTGTACCACTCGCAAGGATGCATATACCAATCCTTCATTGGCTTCTCTTCACTCAGTGGTCCTACCAAAAGCTACTGATGCACTACATGATTCTCATCACAGATGCTTGCAAGAGAGACCTTCAGTGGTGGTTGACATCTCTTCATGTTACAATCGGAAGACCCTTTGTTCACCCCCCCCTGTAGACACTGTGACCACGGACGCTTCCCTGATAGGGTGGGGGGGCATTTTCAGGGAAAGACTGCCCAAGGCACATGGACGGATCAAGAGTCACATCTGCATATCAGTGTTCTGGAGTTGAGAGCGGTACTTCTGGCGTTGCAGTACTTTCAGGACTCTCTTCCTCTAGGGACAATTGCAATTCAGACGGACAACATGTCAGTGGTCTGGTACTTGAACAAACAGGGCGGAACCAAGTCTTGCCCCCTTTGTCGAGAAGCACTCAGGGTATGGCAATGTACTGTGTCGTCCCACCGTTTTCTGATAGCAACACACATCCCGGGGAAATCCAATGTGATAGTGGACAAGCTAAGCAGGGCAAAAATGTTGCCTCACGAGTGGTCTCTCAACCAACGAGTTGCGGATCTGATTTTCTGCAAATGGGGCCAGCCTTGCTGCGACCTCTTTGCCAGTCACATCAATACCAAATGCAGAAGCTACTTTGCCCTAATACCACCTCCGGGACATTCCCCAAGAGACGCACTCGTACATGATTGGCCTCCGGGTCTCCTATATGCATTTCCACCTATTCCATTGATACCTAAGGTTTTACAGAAAGCAAAGTCGCTGGGAAGGTCAGTTATCCTCATAGCTCCTTACTGGCCTCGACAGATTTGGTTCCCCTTCCTTCACTATCATCTACTGGAGGATCCATGGATCCTGGACCCAGTTCCGGACCTTCTGACACACCCGTCAGGGGACCTCCATCCTTCACTGCAGTCCCTAAAACTGACTGCTTGGCTAATCCACTTCGCCTAATTGCCAGGCTTCATTCACTCTCAGATGATGCAAGACAAATCCTCTTGTCTTCTCACAAGCCATCCACCAGAAAACTATACTGCAGTAAGTGGAACAGGTTCTCAATTTGGGTCAACATACAGAAAATCGACCCTTTCCGAGCTCCTCTATCATCTATTTTAGAATTTTTGACAAAGATTTTTAAAGAAGGAGCAGCAGCTGCCACAGTTCGAGTCCAGTTAGCTGCCATATCAAATTTCCACCTTGGATTCGATGGGTTGAATGTTATGAGCCATAAGTTATCTAAGGCTTTTCTTAAAGGTGCCTTTCACATGAGACCTCCTGTCAAAATTCCTTATTCTTCCTGGAATTTGAATTTTATGCTGTCTCAAATTATTCTCCCCCCTTTTGAACCAGCATCTTCTTGTGATCTCAAATATTTGTCCTGGAAGACTATATTTCTGGTAGCCATTACTTCTGCCCGCAGAGCGTCAGAACTTCAGGCATTATCTGTTATGCCTCCTTACATGATTTTCCATGCTGATAGAGCATCTCTCAGAACAAACCCCTCCTTTTTGCCTAAAGTCTTTTCTGAATCCAGTATCAGTCAGGTCATTGAGCTGCCAGTCTTTTTTCCCAACCACTCTAACAAATTGGAATACATGCTGTACAAACTTGATGTACACAGACAGCTCAGATTTTATCTTGACAGAACTAAGGATATTAGAAAATCAGATCAACTTTTTGTATCCTTTTCGGAACCCAGAAAAGGTAATCCAGTGGCTAAAACAATGGTATCTAAATGGTTATCAGATTGTATATCCTTTGTTTATGCGAATGCAAGCATGCCATTGACACACAAACCTAAGGCTCATTCTACCAGAGCCGTTTCTACGTCTTCGGCCATTCAAGCTAAATTGCCCCTTGACAATATTTGTGTTGCAGCCACTTGGTCTAAGCCTCATACCTTTATCACACATTACAAAGTAGGTAAGGCTTCCAGGGAAAAGGTCTTCCTTTGGTTCCACGGTACTGAAAAACGTACTTCCATGAGCCACCCACGATTGAGGGTGCTAGGGACGCTACCCATCAGTGAGAATAAACGGTTAACAACTTCACATAAAGAAGTTATGTACTTACCATAACGTTCCATGTGAGTTGTTTATTTCGCCTTTATTCTCACGTCCCTCCCTCCTTTCCCTCCTGGCTGACAGTTGACTTAGAGGCTAGTACCATCCTGGTTATTCAATACTTCTTCTTCCCCTTCGCTAAGTGCTTCCTTGTAGAAATAAATAAAAGGGTATATATACTCACAGCAAACAAGATCTGAGGTAATTCCAGCAGTGCATTGTGGGATAACTTACCATAACGTTCCATGTGTGTTGTTTATTTCGCCTTTATTCTCATGTCCCTCCCTCCTTTCCCTCCTGGCTGACAGTTGACTTAGAGGCTAGTACCATCCTGGTTATTCAATACTTCTTCTTCCCCTTCGCTAAGTGCTTCCTTGTAGAAATAAATAAAAGGGTATATATACTCACAGCAAACAAGATCTGAGGTAATTCCAGCAGTGCATTGTGGGATAAGGGGCTTGGTCTCGAGCTACTGGCAAACCTTGAGCTTTGCTATTGGCCGTGTCGGGGCTGAGGATCGGATCCGAACCCATCAGTGAGAATAAAGGTGAGATAAACAACTCACATGGAACGTTATGGTAAGTACATAACTTCTTTTTTGCCTATGTCACAAGTAATAATTCAATAAAGCTGTTTCCCATCAAAATGTTGACAGTCACAACAGCGAAACTGCTTCTGCGAACTCCAAACTGCGCCTTCTCAAAACCACGAATGTCGATGTTCCGAACTGCAAAGTTTCACCCCCTTTTTGACCAATGTTAGCACTTCTTTGTAGGTGTGACACAGTTGGGAATGTTGAAGTTTGATGTTTTTTGAGGTTTGGAAGGTTTGGCAGTACAGGTTTCGCGGAAACATTTCAGTGGTGTGCACAGTCGAGTATGTGCTTTCGGCATTTTAAAGGTAAACCCAGTAAAGCTGTTTAAAAAAAAACATGGTCAAGTGGACGCAGTTCTAAAGCAATTCAACCTGAATTTAGGTACTGTTTTTTTCCTTGAATTATGGCAAAGCCATGTCACAAAGTAGGAGCCACCATTGACCCTGTAAACTACCGAGTCATTAGTCTAAGTCTCATCTGCAGAGCCATGGAATGAATCACAAATGACCAAATTAATAATTATCTCAAAAATCTTTATTCTCAACAGTTCAGTTCTGTTAAGGGTTGACCCTGTCTAATAAATCTGGTCAGCATCTTTGAGAGAGTAACACAAGCCATAGACGGGGGACATGTTGCCCATACAGCATACCTTAACTGGGTTAAGGCCACATGCTGACATAATAAACAAGGTGAATGGGTTCTAAATTGACCCATACATCATTAGGTGAACAGCAAATTGCTTGAGGGATAGAACCCATATAATGATGGTCGCAAGTGCATCTTCAGTAAACTTGAAGGTGACTAGTGGTGTTCCTTAGGGCTCCATGCTGCATCTCTTTCTATTTGCCATCTGCTTTGCAGATCTCCCAATTACAAATTGGGATCTCTGTCTAACCAAGTTTGTAGATGATTACAAACTTAGTGTCATCCTCAAGTCCTCCTGTGAAATGCAGAAGCTTCAGTTGAAACTTACACATCAACAACTTGTGCTCAAAAACAAGTTAAAACTAAATGCTAAAAAGTACATTATTATTGCATTTTGTAAATAATCTGTTCATCCAGCTTTGAAGTATGAACAACAAAGGCAAAATGAAAGTGTGGCGAGAGACCTTGGAACATTGGTAGATAATTCACTTACCTGTGACCCATTATATTGCAGCAGTAGTTAGGAAGTCTTTTTATCTGGTACAGCTGATTGCAAAAGGTATTTCATCTATATCCAGAAAAGTTCTTGCCCGTCTACCTTCCACATTGATCAGACCTGCTATCAAATACAGTGCCCCTTTTGGGCATATCAAGGAACTAAAAAGACCCCTGAGTTTCCTAACTAAATAAAAAAATCACAGGTGTAAAAGACTAGAGCTATTAGGAGAGGTGGAAGCACTGTCCCTTTTGTTCAGTGCCCTATAGATTCCTTAGGTGAAATCTGTGCCTTGCCTTTCAAGCCATTAGAGATCCAGTAGCCCAAGACCTGTTATATTTCTACAAATCAAACAGTCCCACTAACACTAAAACCAAGTATTTAGACCTGGTTCAGCAAATAATAAAACATGGTGGAGAGGCAAATTTTGTCACACAGTGCTTACCCCTTCTCTGGAACAAAGTTCCACACCAAATGAAGCATTGCAAGACGCTGTTTTCCTTCAAAAAATTTCTGTCAAAAAGAATTAGGCAATTATCCACAAATTTACCCCTGTTATGACTGGTCTGTTGATCCTTGAAAAAGGAGGTAAGGTCCAAGGAAGGTACTGGCAAGGCATAATTGGCCACAGGGCCCAGTTGCCTTGGATTTTCTATGAATCTGTGATTCTATAAACCATTACAAATCAAACTGCCTGGAAACTTCTGACATCTCTTTTTAATTAATAGTTTTTTGGCCTTCCTTGCAGCTGACTATCAGATGCTCCAAAGGACCCCTTTTCATTCAGTGGGCCTACTTAACCTGACAAACCTCCACTGGAACTTCTGTAACCCATGCTCAGATTCGGTGATGAGAATGAGACACCTTGGGCTATTGTCATGTATGCTACCATGGAGAATTATTTGTTTAAGCTGCAATTCCCATCCCTATGCGCGCATATAGTTTCCTGGGAAAGGACAAACATGCATTTGGCATGCTTGTGTATCATTTTGCCTCCACTGTAATTCAGCCAATGCCCTGCCTTCCTGCAGATAACTCCCGTCTGTCCCCTGGCCTCACACTGGAGATCAACAGTGAGGTGTGCCTATGTGCACAGGGTCTACATTAGATCAGTGAAACGGCATTACAGCGAATGGCATTTCGCCAACACATATAGACTGAAATCCCAAAACAGCGAAGGGTCAGGTCAGCGTCCCCCCCCCCCCCCAAGGAAAAAAATCGCTTGGCCTGAGCCATGGCATTGCCCTTTTCCCCACTGTAGTGTGATCTCGGAGTTGGTATATTTAGTTGTGGGGTTGTGGGGGGCTGTATATTGGGAGGTGTGGGGGGCGAAGCCCCTGACTTTGCAATGTATTAATTGGTGTGTTGTGTTTTGTTGGTCTACTGATTTTTTTCTATGGGAAAAAAATCTGTGACCTGGGGTTTCGCTGTTTTGGGATTTCGGTCTAAATGTGTAGCAAAACTGCATTCGCTGTAATCTCCCCCCATAAGTTGAATATGCCCTTCCTCCCTTGTCAGCACCTTAGACACTCAAACTGCTAATGAAACCCTAGTACTTTGCAAAACAAAAATGATAATTTAACTTGTGCTGCATCAAATGCTGCAGCTGGATTGAAAAAAAACAACAGAGCTAATGTTAACATTCCAAAGCAACCAATATGTTAGCTGGAAAGCAACAAATGAGTGTTGTTTCCAAAATTATGCAGTTATGCACTAAGGACATCAGTCTAGTATAGCAAGTCAATGTACTAGTCTATAGTAAGTGCACAGCAGAGCAACCTAAACATCGATTAACAGTATGAACTGAAATAAGCCTCACTTAAAGATCAACGCCCACAATGAATACTTTCAGATTTTTGCAAGTGGTGTATTTGAAACATTACAGATCTCAAGAAACATGATGTTTTCACTGATAATTAGAAGGCTGCATCTTAAAGATTATTTAAACATACTCCCTTTAGAATGATAAGCTGTGCATATTAGCACAGGTTGTACAGCAAGGTGTTAGGAGGACTCTAGGAGCCAACTGCTATTTAAATTAAGAACATAACAAATGCTTTGATTATGAAACACCTTTAAACCCTCACAGAAGTCAATAAGGTAATTTATAGCCATCTGCATTTGTGAAAACAGTTAAACTCGCAACCTGGCTTAAATGTCTCGCAGCTTCTTGCTAGTTAAAAACAAACGGATGAGTAAATTAATTCACTGGTATTTTCCTAGTCAGGTAATGTAAAGTAACAAAAGATTAAATAAATTTTGTCTAATCTGAATTACTTTACTTGCATATGTCATGCAGCTGCGGAAAACTTTAAATATGATGGGATTCCTTGGTAGATGACAGTTGCATGTAAAAATGATAGGCTGTATGACACTGAGTGGTTTTTGCTGCTGTTCGTTCGTGGCATGATTGAATGAATTTTTGGTGCCACCAGGGCACCCCTTAGGAACATCACCCCCCAGTGTCTGTTGAAGGGTATACTGTGAAAGTAATAGGGATTGGCAAATGATTAGTTGTTCTACACAGAGGATTATGATGAAATGTAGATAGAGGGTCTGCTTGGGTTTGCTGTCTTGGGAGTGAGGCAGTTTTGCGTTTCCTTTTCCCTTGCACGAAAAAAAAAAATCCTCTTCCTACTTCCTATATGACATTCTGTTCTGTAGCTCTGATTGTCAGTAGAGTACAAAAATGGGCAGAAGTGATTCAAAACAGTGCAGGCTCCTTTGCATATTTAATATTAGCAACTTTATGAAATCTGTTCCATGTCTTCAATATTAGCATACCAAGGAACCAAAATATAAAGTTAAGGTTTCTCAGCCCATTGACTTCTCTTGGGTTGCCTTGTTTTGTTTTTCCTGTCAGAGTTACAGATGCTTTTCACCCATTACTCAGGGTTTACATCAGATAAATGATGGGTACCATTGCAAATCTTAAAAGTGCTGATGAAATTTATGCATCAGTGCATGTGGATATCAGTCATGGTCATCAGAATATAAATTAAACTAAATGCAGTAATTTTTACAGTTTTTTTCTGAAGTGTTTGTGACCATTTAAAGCAGTGGTGCACAATGTCTGGCCCCGGGGCCAAATCTTGCCCTCGACGCAACACCATCCGGCTCCCAGAGAGTATCCAACATTTTTTAAAAAAGTGAAAAAATGCTATGCCTTTCTCCAGTCACGCAAACTTTCCAGCACGTGCTTACTTACCTAACTGACTGCAGTTGTGCACACCTTTAATTTTAGCTGCGGAAGTAACTATTCTTTGTTGTTTATAACTTGTAGTCTGTAAACAGTAGTAACTTTCTGCAAGAGATTGTAATAAGTCATGGCTGCAAGCCAGAATAAAGTTAAAGCAAAGTTTAATGCAGTCTTAAGTAAAAATGCCAGTCACCTGTACCGATTGTTAACTCCGTAATGACTTACTATATTTTGAGGTGGCCCGCAGATGGATTAAGAATACGTGTAGTGGCCCTCCCCACAAAAAGATTCTGCAGCACTGAATTAAAGCAATAATATATATATACATTAATGCCGTAACATGGACCTGGTTCAAGGCAGCAGAAAGCACCCCTGCACTACTAGCCTATAACAAATTCCACACCTTTTGGCCCCAGAATTTGGACTGAAGCTCCAAAGGCGGTGGTGTTTCCATATTCATAAAGGATGCACACACCTCCAGACTGCTAGCCCAACTTAATGCATCTGAGATACTTCAGGTGCAGCTAACATTGGATTGGGTAAGACAGCGATTCAGGTCAAAGCCTGCTACATGTCCCCAACCATGTCCCAAGACTCGCACTCCACATTCCTAAGCACCCTGGAGAATATTAGAGTCCAATCTAACATGCTCATACTGGGTGACTTCAATTACCCTCTATTAACTGGGAGAACTATTCCTGTACCAATACACTTGCCCAGCATTTCCTGGAATTCATTAATTCCAATGCCCTGGACCAGCTCGTTGTTACCCCCACTAGAGGTAGCAACATCCTTGATCTGGTCATTACTAACATGGGTGAATGTTGCTTTACACCAATAGTCATCTCCTCCCAGGTTAAACCCAGCCGCAAACTAATCACATTGAAATCCACATCCCTCCCACCCCCCTGCAAAGATAACCGCCATGAAAAACTTCTCCAAAACTAACTTTGGGCTCCTAAAAACAGAGGTGGCTAACTTCATGGTACCCATGCAAATGGAGATCAGTTGCATGACTGCCGAATCATACACCAGTGCACTGTACGAACATGTACACAAATGCATGGATTTTGCCATACCCAATAGAACCAAGACGCTCTCCTCCACAAAAGGAAGACAATTTGGTGGTCCCCTGCCATAAACAAACTCTACAACAGGAGGAGGAAACTGATACGGAATAAGGTGAAGTTCAAAGACCGGAAAAACTCCCTTATCAGCCTCAACAAAAAGTTGAGATCTTTCATCAATTCCTCTAACACTAGCTATGAAAACAGAATTGCAGCAGATAGTAAAGACAACCACAAGGCCTTCTATAGTTATGTAACGAATCTCCACAGCAATACCCAGATTTGCTCTGAGCTGCTGCACAATGGTATCTCCTATACCGAGCCAACAGATATTGCCAATATACTGGCTGACAGATTCAGTGCCAGCTTTACCCTCCCAAGGGTCCAGTCACAATGCCAGTAGATTGCCAGGCACTCAGTATTATTGCTGCACAGGTTAAAACAGCGCTGTCCAAGGCCAAAAATACAGCTTCTGTGGGGTCTGACAATATCCCTGGCTGTGTTCTACATGAACTACAGAGTGAACTGGCACCTCACCTGTGTGCTCTGTTCAATTACAGCCTCACCTCAGGCCTTGCCCCTACCAAATGGTGCACTGCTACAGTCATCCCTGTCTACAAAGGAGGAGCGACTACAGACCCTGGTTAACTATTGCCCCATTAGCCTGATGAGTCTGATATGCAAAGCTATGGAATGCATAGTCATGTACCTAATAAACAAGGATATAGGGAATCTCCAAACTCTGGATCCCACACAGTTTGTTTTTGTGAAGGGTAGATCATGCCTGCTCAACTTGATCGACGACTTTGAGTCAATCACCAGAGCTGAGGATGAAGGCAAGGTGGTTCATACAGTCTACCTTGATCTGGCCAAGACCTTTGATACCATTCCCCACTCAGGAATCATAGAAAAACTCATTAAGCTAGGCATCAACCCCTATATCACTAGGTGAGTTGTAAACTGGCTCACCGGTAGAAGCAACAGTGTGAAAGTAGCTGACTTCAAATCAGAGTGCCGACCAGTCACAAGTGGAGTCCCACTGGCTTCAGTCCTGGGTCCTCCCCTGTTTGGTATCTACTTCTCTGATTTCTAGGAAAACACAAAGGGACTCTGGCTGACAAAGTTCGCAGATGATTGCAAATTGGGAGCTATTATTAACTACCCAAGTGATGTTAACATCCTACAGAAAGACCTTACCGAGACCAATAACTGGTGTCAGAACCATGGCCTTAAGCTCAATGCCAAAAATGTGTTGTCATCCCCTTTGGGAAAAATATGGTTCCCATGAATTACCACATCGATGGTAGTCCACTGAACACAAAAGGCGTTATAAGAGATCGGGGAACACAGGTTGACAGCAACCTCTCCTTTGATCACCACATTGCCAGTGTGGTCAGAAAGCCCTTCTATGTGGCTCATATCATTACTAAGGGTTTTGCATCCAAGAAGAAAGAGGTCATTGTCTCCCTCTACTCTTCCCTCATTAGGCCAGTCATTGAATACAATGCCCCATTTGGAATGTACCTCACTAAACACCTGCAACAACTGGATAGGCTGCAAAAGTATCTCACAAAGAGGATCCTAGGCCTTAAGCATTTGTCCTATATGGACAGACTCAAAAGACTCCAACTATTCTCTATCTCATATCGCCTACTTAGAGGCGATCTCTGCTTGACTTACAAAGCCATGTCTGACCCAGCTCTGTTAGAAATGCTACATCTAAAGAAATCCCAATCCCTCCGCACCACACACTCCAGAGACCTCAACCTCGTTAACACAATCAGTAGAACTTGCTGGAGGGACAGGTTCATAACACAGAGACTGCCCATGCTATGGAATAAACTTCCCATACATGTCAAGCAGAGCACCTCACTGGCCTTCTTCAAGAGAAATCTTGATGAGTGGCTGGGAAATAGAAAATTCACCCCAGAGATCACTCCAGTGGCTTTACTCGACAGAGGCACTAGGAACTAAGGTCCGGGTGGCACGATGCCAGGGTAATCCTATGGGCTAGGCTTGTAAAGGCTCCAGGGCCATTAGCCTAGTACACACCTGTGAACCTATGTGCATTTTTGTAGACTTCAGAGATTGTATTGACTGACTTTTCACTTCATTGAAAAATTGAAACAAAAACTGTATACATTTTCAGTGTTATCCCCTGACCCCCTTTTAAGTCACAGCAAACACAGACCACTATATACACTTTCCAAAAAAGGACATCACCCCTCCGCATAGGGGCATATGCTCCAAATAGACAGTTACACCCACATGCTTTACTTATTCTAAAGTTAGGTTTAATCATGCTGGAATTGCACCAACACCATCCATTCTTTTCCCATCTCTATTTTCCTCCCAGATGTGAAAAAAAACTTTCATTCTTGCAGTTAATAGATTTTTAGTGTCAAGAAAAAAAGTGCAGTGGTTACCCATGAATAAATAAACCAGATTGTCCACTGTTGTATTTTATACCAAAGTACTAAATGCTGCAAGAAGTGCATCCATTTGCAAAAGTGTTCCTTTTATGTGTCAGACATCATTTATTTTTACTGCTTATAGTATTTCTTATACAAATGTCTCAAGATTCATGGTTTGAGTCATTTCCTGATTAACTGCCTCCAGCTGCAGAGCTTTGCTGGTGTAGAGAAAAATGGCTAACAATTTTACAAATACATGAAATAGCTTCCCAGCATTTGAGAAGAGCTATCATTTTACATGGTTTCCATTTTCTAGTCTGCTTACTCAGAAAAAGAAAGAAAACTCTTCTCTCATGTATGCAGCACAAACCAGGAACTTTAGTTTGCATCAACACATGTATAGTACCAGGGAAATCACCATACTTTAGTACACACACAAGCAATATACTGCCAGTTGTCCTCCCCATCAGCCCAAGATCATAACATTGTACTCCTTATATCCAGCCTTTATCTTGCTATAGTGTAAACCCCAGGTAATGGTGTATGTGCATTGGCGATGGAACAATAAAAAATTATTTTTAACTGGTCTGAAGCAAGTTCGTGGTTACTCTCCAAGTTATCTGCACTCCTGTTTTTGGTAAACCCCGGATACTTTACAGTCAAGAAAATGTACTTCTTTACTTTAACATCACTAGCATAAACAGCAGTTATTGATAAGGCTGTCATCCACCTCATACTTAAAATCCTTCTGCATACTGTATAGAAGTACTTTACAGTGTAACATACAAATGTGATGTTATCCATGTCATTATTCCTCACAATAGGGTCTTGGATCCAACATCAGATCCGAGCCAGCAACTTTTACCCTAGACAGAGCCAATGCTCAAGCTCTTCCCTCTCCCATAATCCCCTGCTGCCCTCTAATCCTCAGATCTCAATTGCCATGTTTTGCTATGGACGTAATCCCTGGCTGTCTCTCAGATAAGTGCTTCTGTTTTTTGTTTAGTTCAGTTTAAATTAGTTTAACTTAGTTTAACTTTAGTCTACCTATTATTAGTATTGGTAGTTACTTCCCTTCCCTTAGATATCCTAGTTTTTGACAGGGTAGTTTCCTCTTTGTCAATTAGGTGTTTGGTGCCCTTTCTTTCTTTCTTTCTTCTCTTAGACCGTTATAGTGTTAGATCTTTTTCCATTATGTCTGAAAAGTTCTCTGGGTTTAAGAAGTGTTCCTCATGCGGTCAGAAGATGCCCAATTCCAACTCACACAAGGAGTACTTGTATTGTTTAGGGACTCCTCACCTGGAGGTTGACTGTGTCGTTTGTGCTGCATTCAATCCCAAGGCCTTAGTGGAGTGCTGTAGTATGTTGTTGTTGCTTAAAGGTATGGTTTATCTGGGTCCTTATGTTTCCCCTTCCAAGGCTTATGCTTCTGATCCTAAGTGAAAAGCCCCTCCCATTAGTTTGGCTTCAAAAAACCTAGGCTATTTGATCCCAGATCCCTGGATCTGACTCCAGCCTGGGCCATCTTGGATCCAAGATCTTTGGATTCATCTACCGGATCCAGGGTCTCCTCTGATTGGAGGCCCTCGTATCCTGTTAAGGGGAGACCAGCCTCTGATCCGACCAGTTCATTGGATCGGATTGCTTCTACCGCTCAGTCTTTGGATCCAACAGGCTTGTCAGATCCACCTACAGTTGTATTGAGGATATGGCCTTGCCTGGATCCTGTAGGCATTTGTGTCAGTCAGCTCCTAGATCATGGCTCAAAACTCTGGATCACAGACCTAGATCCTCGGTGTCCAGGGTTGAGTCTCCAGCCAAGTCTACTTACTTCTCCACTTCCGCCAGATCATCTAGGAGCTTGTTGCCTTCAGGTATGGACAGGATGATGAGGAACTTCCTCAAGACCCAAATAGAGTTGGGGCTTCTGGCATCCCCAGCCCACCCGGCTAGGGGAGCCTCTCTATTCCAAACTCTCCTTTCTCCTCTTCTGACTCTAGTGGCTTTGGAATCTTGGGACTCTGATGCCAGCAGTCAGATGCTGACGATGTTGAGTGCTCCATTTTTCTCAGCCCTGTCAGGGTACCTGGCCTGCTCTGCTGTTCTACCCTCAGACCAGAGTGAGCCACGTGCCAGAGCATTTGGTGCAGGCTCCGTGGGGATGGGGTCAGTCCAGGCCTTTTGGATGGATCTCTTCCCCTGGGGACCTCAGCCCTCGATAGCTCCAGACTGGTATCCTGGGGCTGCACTGCTGTGTCAGAGTCCATTCTTCCTTTCTGAGGGGCCTTGCCCTCCGGGAATAGGGACTGGGCCGCTTCCAGCCTGTCGGACTTTCGGATGGTAGAGAGGATGTTCTCCAGGACTGGAGAGACATCTCCCACCCCTCTGCGTCCACCCCTGTTTCTCTCTACCTGGGGTGGTGAGGCCCTCCCATCCTGTCCAGGGTCAGCCCTTCTGTACTTGCCTTCAGAATGTTTTCTCTCCTGATGGAGTCACCAGATGATCTGAGTCTTCCCCAGATCCCCCCACAGAGGAGGCTGCTCATAAGAGTTAAGTGCAAGAGGAGGTACTTGAACTATCCCATGGAGTCCCTCACAGAGGACATGGACCTCAATGAAGGAGATGGGGTTCCCCCAGATCTCCACCCATTGATGTCTCCGTTGGAGACATCCTTGAGATCCTGAGGCAAAAGGACAGATTGTCTCCCCAAACCCAGTCTTTGGAGGCGTCTGTGTTTCTGAAGGTGTTTGGGATGGGCCTATCTAGTTCCTGGGTGTCCCTCTACTGACAAGTTGGTGGACCTTGTCGTCTGCAGGGCCTGGAAGGACTCAGACACTGTGGAACCAGTACCTAAGTGAGCCAACAAGTTCCTTAGCCCTCCTGTAGACTGACCGTTTTGGAGCAAAGGAGTCCTGGTCGATGCCATCATAGATGCTGCTGCCACCAAATAGGAGATGGTGTTGCAGAGGTCTATGTTCTGGTCCATTCCCTGAACAGGGAGTCTTGGGCAAGTGACTGGCATGGGAAGCATGTGTTTGCCTCAACTACCTTTGGAGTGAGGGCAATTAATTACCTGGCACACTTCACCCGCCTTTAAAGAGACTTGGTCAAAGTCCTCACCGCTTCCCTTACATTGTTGTTGCCGGAGGACCTCAAGAAGGTGTCTCCCAAGCTCTCTACTCTGACATCCCTCGCTAATTCCTCAATGAGGCCAAGAGGCTAATTTCCAGTGCAGCAGAAGCTACATCTCAAATGGCGGGTACCGGCATAGCTATAAGGCAGTGCTTGGTTATGACTATGCTGGTTTGCGGAGTCCTTCAAATTGTCTTTTACCAACACTTCCTTTGGCGGGTCCACCCTCTTTGGACCTTCTTTTAAGGAAACTGTAGCCTGTAATGAACAGGAAGGGAAGGCCTTGTTCATGGTTGGGATCAAGTTTTCTGCTCTTCACAGGTTGTTTTCCAAGACAAAATGAAGAGCTAGGAAGGTGTAGTTCTGGAGGTCACAGTCTTCTTTCCAGGATTCTCCTGACGATTCCTTTTCTAGAGGCGGGGGGGGGGTTCGCAAAATCAGGGCTCCAGGCAACCCTTCTCTTTGCAGCCTTTTCAGTGCTCATGAAGCATTGCCTGACTGTCCTGCCTTGGAGGCAGTTGGGGCCGTCTTTCCCTTCACCCACTAGCCTGGACAAATATCACCTCCAATCAGTGGCTGTTAAACATTGTTTACAATGGTTATTTCATTCCCTTTTTCAACCCCCTCCTATACAAAGGCATCTCCCTGACGTATCATCATGCCAGAGGGAGTTGGCATTCAAGGAAGTTGTATAACTTCTTCAAAAAATAGCCAATCAAAAGGTTCCAACAGGACAGAGAGGATCCAGAGCTTACTCTTGCTTCTTTTTAGTGCCAAAAAAGATTGTGGACCTGCGTCCAATTTGGACCTCCAGTGAGTTGAATCCATTGGTCAAGGAAGTCCAAGGTCCGGATGGCCATTGTTCATTCCATTCTGCCTCTCTAATTACAAGAGCGACTGGATGTGCTGAGTGGATCTCTTTGTACAGCCAATTGGGGATTACGGTGAACTTCTTGAAGTCCAATCTGGTCCTGATGCAAAAATTAGAGTTAATTGGAGTCCAAAACCTAAAAACACCCAGAAAGTGAAACAACTGTAAAACCAAAAATATCCAGGCTGTAATCCAGAAAAAAAGGGTTGTCTATCTGTAGTATAAGTTTATTAAGCGCATTTGGCTATGCACAGCATAGCCTTCATCAGAATACATTACAAACAGCATACTGCTTCATTTAAATAGAACTCATTGACCAATCACAAAGATAAAACAATTAATTAAAAAATCACCCCCCCCTACATTGCCCATTAACTCTTAAAAACATATAGTAGATTAGTATTCCATACTGAAACAACAGTCAATTCATCACTAGAAAACATGCTCTATAGAAAAACCTTTCAAAATTCATCACTAACTATAAAAATAATATTTATTTCTTATTTTTTCTGTCCTGCAAAACTGGGACCATGGAAATATTTTCATTTAACCCTGGGGGAAACATTGCTGCTGTTCTTATTTGCCATTGAGTTTCTTTTTTCTTTAAAGTGTTTTTCCAGTCTCCCCCTGTTGGATTTAATTTGACCTGCTCCACAATTCCAAATGAAAATTTTGTAAAAGATGCACATATTGAAGAATGTTTATATAGTGCACTAGTTGTTTTTTTTATTTTTATGTCATTAACATGCTCATACATCCTACTTTTAAGTGACTGTTCTGTTTTTCCTAAATAGAATGCTGTGCATGAGTTGCACAGGGCTATGTATACAACACCTTTGGTCAAACAATTCCCATTTACAAACACTATTTTACTTTTTAGTCTGTTGTGTAGAACTACAGATTGTTCTTTGTGTATATAGCAACATTGTCTACATATTCCACATGGTCTGGTGCCCCTGCTATTCACCTTTCTGGATTCTATCTTGCATTTAAGAAGGCTCTTAATATTGTGCCCCGTCTTATTAACAAATCTAGGACCCTCTCCCAACTTCTTATATATTTCTTGATTAGTTTTGAAAATTGTCCAGTTCTTGTTGATAATACCCCTAACATCCTTATTTGTGGAATTATATTCAATTACAGAGGCCCTTTTGTATTTATCATTTTCCTTAATCTTTTCCACATTGTTATTTTGTAATCCTACCCGTAATAAGGGGAGATGGTCATTGCCCCACTTGTATTGTACTTCTGAAATGATTTCCTCAGTCATCTGTTTGGGGTACCCTCTCTCTTCAAACATGCACTGTAAATTACTTAATTCACCTTGTAGATCATCATAATGGGATGTCATTCTGGCAACCCTCACTGCCTGTCCCTTCACTATGGGCAGTAGGGTGATTGCTCCCATAATGTAGATATGTGTTGCAAAACGTAGGTTTTCTATATATACGGGATCGGAATCCACCCATGTCATTGATAATTTGTACATCCAAATAGTTAATACTGGTAAAATCATAATTATAGTTACATTCTAAGAAGTCAGTTGTTTCACCTATGTATTGCATGAAGTCAGAAATTTCTTCTTCAGTACCCTTCCATAGGACAAATATGTCATCCAAAACCTGGAATATAGTTGTATTTTGTCCCAATAGGGGCTGTTGAAGATCTGGCAAGTTTCCCATCCAAGGAGTACTATGTTGGCATAGACAGGGGCACAAGCTGCTCCCACTGCTATACTTCTAATCTGCTGATAATATTCCCCCTCAAAGAAAATAAAGTTGTCTAGAATCAAACTCATGATTTCACAAATAAAGATAATCTTACTGTGCTTTAACTTGGAAAAGTTAAATAAAGCTTCTTCAAAAAATTCCAAGCCTTGCATCTTAGGTATCACAGTAAATAAATCTTTCACATCAATTGTGAGGAAAATCAAGTTCTCTTGCCACATCTCCTTTTTTATATTACCCAGAAATTCCCATGAATCTTTAACCAAGTGTTCAGTCATTGATAACATGTTTGACCCAGAAGTCTACCAGTACTGTAGTAGAAAACGACCAGACAAACAGTTGAAAAAAACAAAGATACAGTCCCCTGTCAGACAAGCCCTTGCTAAACGACCGTTTTTAAACCACAGTTACGATCCAATCCAGCCAGCACCAATAAAAGACGAACTTCCAAAAAGATCCACTTTTAAAAATATAAAACCTTAACGCCAAGTTTATTGAAGATAAAAGAAGTGTTTTCAATGAAATCACAGCTTCAGCTTCATCAGAGTTGACAAAAAACCCGCCAAAACAGGTTTAAATACACATGTCATAACCTGCTCTAATTACAGTCATTAAAAAGCCATACTCATTAAAATACAACACAAATAAAAATAAAAAGCAGTAAATATTAGTACTTACAGGTACAATTAAGACCTCTGACCAAACTAGAAATTATTATTGACATGAATATAAATTAATTAAGGGTTCTTAAAAATATTGTTTAACAGTTTCGGTTTCTTAACTTGTGAGTCAATACAACCCTTCACCGACCATCAGTTTTACACAAAAGGGACAAGAAGAGCACCACATAAAATATTAAATGTACATAAAAATACTAAAAACTTAGAATCAAATATTGTCAAATGTTAATTAATAGAATTACTTAACCTTGATTCCATTCAATCAAACTGTACTTCATTAAACGTTGGAAATAGTAAAATCACAAAACCTTATAAGATTGTTACAGTTTTCAAATTGGGTTAATTACTCTTATAAATTCTTTTACAAGTCCTTGACACTAATGGCATACATATATTAAATTTTCCTAGTACGACCACTCAAAGACATGGAAAAAATGGTAAAGGCCTGATTATAGTGGCCAGCTACGGCCATGTTATAATTGTTACAAATATTAACATAGAACCCTGTACATTCGACTACCTTAATTTTATTTTATTATTATTATTCCAGACCTAAGGGTCAATAACCGGTTCTAAGAACCATGTTTTATACAAATTTAAAGAGAAGTATGATGGAATGTAAATGTTCCTTTCTTATAAATTAACGTTTATAACTTTTTAGTCTTAATATACAGGCTATATTACAATGTTCGTTTAGGCCAGGGTATGAAAAAGCATCAAGTCTCAGCTGCCATTCTAATTCTTTGTTCTCAAGAATAAGAGATGTTGGACCACCTCTACCAGTGTTTAGTATTTGGTCAATTGCAATGAATTCAAAACTATGTCCAGAGTTTTTTATAATATGTTTCGCTAGGGCATTATCATTATTTTGCTTCCTTATGGCATAGCCATGTTCGTAGACTCTGTCCCTCAGTCTTCTGTCTGATTTTCCTATATAGAATGCTGGACAGCAGCTACACATAGCCAGATAAATGATGGATCTTGACTCACAGTTTAATTTGTGGTTAATTCTAAATTGCCTCTCTCGAATACAAAAAACACTAGTTGTTTTCACGAGATTGCAATAATTACAATGACCACACTGGAAAGAGCCTTTCATCTTGGTAGTTGTAGGGGGTGCACAAAACCTCTGTAATAAAACTTTCAAGTTGTTTCCTCTTCTATAAGTCACCCTTGGTTTGTTTCCTAACCTTTCAAGTAATTGGTAGTTATTGGTAATAAAATACCAATTCTTATATAAAATGAACTGAATGGTCCTTGAGTCGGTACTGAAAGTAGTAATGAAACTACATTCATGTTTATTCCATATGGAATTCCGTTGCTCTGTTGTATTAGTAACAGTACTATGTATTGTATTGTTCATCCCTGTACCCAAATCTAACATTGTTAAGCTAAGTAATAAAGATCCTTGTTTTTCGGGTAAAAGTGGGGAATAAAGGCCCAAAGCCCTTTTGCAGTTGACCTCCTGGAATATTTCCTCAAATAATTGTAATGGATAATCCCTATTTATGAACATGTTTTTTACGTACCCACATTCTTTTTGATATAGTAACTCAGTGCTGCATATCCTAGACGCACGGATCAACTGACCCTTAATTATAGCTTTCTTTTGCTTGTAAGGATGACAACTTTTAAAATGTAGTAGTGAGTTACAGTAGGTAGGTTTTCTATAAATACTTGAAAAGTATTCACCTTTTATTGGGTCCTTACTCAATTTGATATCCAAGAAGTCTATTTCCTTCTCAGAAAATTTTGATGTAAACCTTAAAAAGGTTGTAGTGTCATTAATAATGGAGACAAACCTCATGGCATCGTCTTTACCTCCCTCAAACAAAATAAAGATATCATCCAAGTACCTAGTGTAAAATTTTACCTTTTCTTTCCTTACAGGGTTATCAAATATGTTGTTTTTCTCCCAGTGTGCCATGAACAAGTTCGCCACACTGGCCCCACAAGGGGACCCCATTGCTACCCCTTGTTTCTGCAAAAAATATTTACCGTTGAAAGCAAAGTAGTTGGATGATAAAATTATGTCCAATAACTGGGTAACTATGTTAATTTCTTTCTTAGTAGCTTTGAATTCTGTTAACATAAGGGATATCCATTCAATTGCCTCTAAGTGGGGTATTGATGTGTATAAATCTACTACATCTATAGTTAAAAAATTAACTGCGTTATTAAATTCCACTTCTTTTATCTTTTCCAGGAAGGTCCAAGAATCCTTACAGATATAAGGTGCTTCTTTGAGATGTTTCGAAAGAATGGCCTCTACTAGTTGTGCACAAGGATATGTAAGGGACAATCGGCTATCTATAAGTGCTCGAAAAGGGGGATTCCTTACATCTTTATGTATTTTAGGAATCCCAAAGATTACCGGTGTTTTTGGCATTTTGATATCTATATAGTTGTAAGTGTCTATATCAATGTCACCATTCAGGAACAGGTCTCTAAAATAACCCCTGTTCCTCATGTGTGAAGTATTAACTTCATTTAAGGATGAAGCCAAATAGGCCGGTCCTTCAAGTATAGTTTCCATGATGTTATCATAATGTACCTTATCAAAGATTGCTTTATCTGGTTTAATTACCCTTACTGGGGCTCTACATAGCCTATCCAACTCATCCAGTTGTTCATCAGAAGCGTTTTTAAACTTCTCTTGTTTTCTACCAATATTCATTTTTAGATGCCTTAAGTCCAATTCACAAACCTTCTCAAAAAATAATAACCCATTATGCAAAGGTGGGTTATATGTGCTCGCAAGTTTAAGACCTACCTCATTGTTTGTCTCCTGGTTATTAAATAATACTTTTAAATTTAACTTCCTTACAAAACATTTGAGGTCGATAATGGTCTTAACCAGATCACAGCTGGAAGTAGGAACAAAAGTATTGCCATAAGCAAGTAATTCCACGAAACTGGGGTTGACTTGAAATGAAGAAAAGTTATAGATTTTAAAATCACCTTTCTGATTGAGCAAAATATTTAGACCATCTACTTCATTTATAACAAGTTCAGTCATTGGAGTCAGTGTCTGTTGTTCCAATCCCTCTTCTGATTCTGTCGGACTGTCCTTTGCCCTAAAAAATGGTCTGTATTGTCCATTTCATTTTGCCTACCCCCTTTGTTAGAGTTATTGCTCCTGGTATTATATGTCTTCCTTCCATTTTTTTGTTCTGTTACTCTACTTGCGAAATTACCATTTGAGTTAGGGCATTCTGTGCCTTGTCCATTTCCTTCTAATGTCAATTGGTGGTCTTCGTCATTGTCACCTTCATTTGGATGATCAATGTCATGTCGGGAAGAGCTTACTTTCAATTTAGGATAAGCTGAGTTAGTAGAATAACTCTGCCTATCTCTACTTAATTTCTTGTTTTTAGTTTTTAGTTACCTTGAATTTTTCTATGACACCATCGATACTTGTAAAGATTCTGGCATAGTCAAATTTGAATCTATCAAATTCAAGGTTAGTTTTCAGTTTCTCATCTAACGTGTTCACTTCTTCCATTAGCTTGACAATCTCCATATTATAAAATTTAATAATCAGTTCTAGCAATTGGATCCCTTGATTATCAAAAAATTGTCCCAATTCCTTAAGGAAATCATTGTTGGTAAACAAACTGGTGGGGCAGAAGTTAGATCGCAGACCCTTTGGGACCATTTTTTCTTTAATGCATTGATGGAAGTAAGCTACTTCAAGCTGTAGCTTTTTCAATTTTAATAGTTTAGTATCAAAATCTCTCAAAAAGGTATTAATAGAAATTTCACTTACTGCTTTTGTTTTAGTGTTAGTCACTGTGTTGTCGACCTGGTTACCGAACACCAGGTTATCAGTATTGTGGATCCACAACCCGAAATTCGGGACTCCCGTAGCCCCTGGAGGTATAGGCAAAGGAACAGGACTGTTATTCGCTGTTAAAGTTGTTTGCGACCCGTTCCCAGCCAAAAAGCCAGTTTGTCTAAGCGAGCCACTCTCTTGATTATACTGCCTCTGCCCTGCTGGAATACTGAAATCAGTGCTTTCAGTTTCAAAGTCCGTTAAAGTAAACGGAACTCCGGTAGGACCAATTTTCATTGTCGGGTTAGTGTTTTTCATCAGTCCGCCATTCGCCTTCGGTGCAGCCTTAAAGCATTGGTCTAACGCTTCAAGTTTGTCAGTTATTTTATCCATTCTGGTTGATAAAGCCCTAATAAGGGCTGTTAGGTCATTTTGTTCATCATTACTGTTGTTATTCCCAGTGTTAAAAAGCGCTGGGCTTGCGGGACTAGGTCTACCAGTACTGCTAATGGATGAGTTTTAGAATTATTTGCTGCCACGATAGGTCTAAACGGTGGTTTCACTATGTTTTTATGTATTTTGGGGATTCCGAAAAAAATAGGGATTTTAGGGTCTCTTACATAAAGAAATTCATAAAGTTCTTGTTCTATCCTATTATTTATTAAATATTCCTTCTGTAGGATTACAAAATAACGTGGAAAAGATTAAGGAAAATGATAAATACAAAAGGGCCTCTGTACTTGAATATAATTCCACAAATAAGGATGTTAGGGGTATTATCAACAAGAACTGGACAATTTTCAAAACAAATCAAGAAATATATAAGAAGTTGGGAGAGGGTCCTAGATTTGTTAATAAGACAGGGCACAATATTAAGAGCCTTCTTGAATGCAAGATAGAATCCAGAAAGGTGAATAGCAGGGGCACCAGACCATGTGGAATATGTAGACAATGTTGCTATATACACAAAGAACAATCTGTAGTTCTACACAACAGGCTAAAAAGTAAAATAGTGTTTGTAAACGGGAATTGTTTGACCAAAGGTGTTGTATACATAGCCCTGTGCAACTCATGCACAGCATTCTATTTAGGAAAAACAGAACAGTCACTTAAAAGTAGGATGTATGAGCATGTTAATGACATAAAAATAAAAAAAAAAAAACTAGTGCACTATATAAACATTCTTCAATATGTGCATCTTTTACAAAATTTTCATTTGGAATTGTGGAGCAGGTCAAATTAAATCCAACAGGGGGAGACTGGAAAAATTCTTTAAAGAAAAAAGAAACACAATGGCAAATAAGAACAGCAGCAATGTTTCCCCCAGGGTTAAATGAAAATATTTCCATGGTCCTAGTTTTGCAGGAAAGAAAAAATAAGAAATAAATATTATTTTTATAGTTAGTGATGAATTTTGAAAGGTTTTTCTATAGAGCATGTTTTCTAGTGATGAATTGACTGTTGTTTCAGTATGGAATACTAATCTACTATATGTTTTTAAGAGTTAATGGGCAATGTAGGCGGGTGATTTTTTAATTAATTGTTTTATCTTTGTGATTGGTCAATGAGTTCTATTTAAATGAAGCAGTATGCTGTTTGTAATGTATTCTGATGAAGGCTATGCTGTGCATAGCCGAAGGCGCTTAATAAACTTGTACTACAGATAGACAACCCTTTTCTCTGGATTACAGCCTGGATATTTTTGGTTTCATTGGAGTTCAGCTAGACTCCATGTCAGAGATTGCAGCATTACCTCTTCGCAGAGTACAGCTTATCTGGGAGAAGGTTATGCAAGTCTTAAATCTTTCAAATCCTCCAGTCCACTTGGTTCTTCTGACCCTAGGATCCATGGCAGTGGCCATACAGCTTCTGCCACTAGCAAGGTACCATATTTAGGTTTTACAGTGGACTCTGGTGGTTCAGTAATCTGTTCTGTCTCAACCTATGTCCATAAAATTGGTGGCAGTGTACAGATTGCACCTTCTTTGGTGGCTTCAGTCTCAGGATCCCATTTTAGGTAGGCCCTTTTCACTCCCTCCGGCAAGGCCACGGTGACAACGGATGCTTCCCTGTTGGGGTGGGGTAGGGGTGAACAGTTCAAGGCACATGGTTCCCATAGAGACCAAACTGTACATAAATGTTGTAGAGATGAGAGCAGTCCTCCTAATGTTGCAAGCCTTTCCGCATTGCCTTCCTCTGGGGATGATTGCAATTCAGACAGACAACATGGCTGTGATCTAGTTCATCAACAACAGGGGGGAACAAAATCTTAACTGTTGTACAGAGAGGCCATGAGAGTGTGCAAATGGGCGATGTCCTTTAGGCGCTTTCTTCTTGCAGCACACATACCCAGGTATTATAACATGTTAGCCGACAAACTCAGCAGAACCATATTGTGTCCTCATGAGTGGTCTCTCCATCTGATGTTGGCGAAGCAAATTTTCGATTGTTGGGGTCAACCATGCTGCAACCTCTTTGCTTTCCCAACCAACAACAAATGCAACATGTACTTTGCCCTGATCCCCCACCCGGGGAGTCACTGAGGGATGCTCTAGTCCACAGTTGGCCTCCGAGTCTCGTCTACGGTTACGCTCCTATTCCTCTTATTGCCAAAGTTTTGCAGAAAGTGCACTGCCTGAGGACATCCCTTATCCTTATTCCCCCTTCTGGTCTCGTGAACTGTGGTTTCCCTTCCTAAGGTCTCACCTGAAGTATCCCCCTTGGATAATGGATCCCCTTCAGGATCTGATTTCTTCCTTTGGGACTCCATCTTCCCAATCTGCAGACCCTTCATCTAACTGCATGGTTTCTCCAGTTCCAGTGATTTTGAAACCATCCAGGCTAGCTTCCCCTATCAAGAATATTGTTCCAGCCTCCCAAACGCCTTCCACCAGAAAGGTTTATAGTAGCTTCAGTACCAGATGTTCTCTTGTTCTTGTCCTCACTTTTTCAGGAAGGAGCAAGTTTTTATACTATTAAGCTTCAGTTAGCTGCATTTTCCAATATTAATGAGAATAGTGAACCTACGTTCTCTTCCCGACTCTGTAAAGCCTTCATGAAAGGCATTTTCCTTCTAAGACCTGTTAAGTATCCCTCACCTCCTTGGGATCTAACCTTCTTTGACTCAGAGCCCATTTGAAGCCTGCTAGTTCTTGCAGTTTCAAATTTTTGTCATGGAAAATGCCCTTCCTGGTAGCCATAACTTCAGCTAAGAGGGTGTCCGAGCTGCAAGCCCATTCAGTTGCTCCCCCATATATGGTCTTTCACAAGGATAGAGTGTCTCTTAGAACAAATCCATCCCTTGTGTCCAAGGTTTCCACTGAATCCAATCCGAACCAATGTGTTCAGTTACCAGTTTCCTTTCCCAATTATTTCAATAAAGGAGAGTACATTCTGCATACTTTGGATGTACACAGGCAATTGTGATTTTTATCTGCGTAGGACTAAGGAGTTTTGCAAATCAGACCAGCTTTTTGTGGCTTTCTCCCCAAATAGATGTGGCCTTCCCGTTTCTAAAGTGGCTATCTCTAAATGGATCTCCAGCTGTATTTCTACAGTCTATTACAACAAGCATCTTGCGGTTCCAGGAAAGTTAGAGGTCATTGTACTAGATATGTGGCTACTTCTTCAGCCTTAATGGCAGACTCTCCATTGATGATGTTTGCACTGCTGCCACTTGCTCTATTCCTCACACTTTTATATCACATTACAAGCTGGCTTTAGTTGCCAGGAACAGGGCATCCTTTGGTTCCACAGTGCTTCAGCTTGTCCTTCCTTGAGGCCTCCCAGGATAAGTAGTAGCTGGGGACTGTGACCCTACTGTGAGGAATAGTGACATAGATAACATCAAATAAAGAGTTCTGTACTTACCATAACTTGGAATCTGTGTTATCCTATGTCATTATTCCTCACATTTCCCTCTTGCCATCCCCCTTCCTTGTTGGCTGTTCTGAGGAAATTGTAGTGTTGTGGGTCCAGGACTATTCCCTTTTCTCCCTTTTGGGTTGTAGAGATACTGATTATGTTAGCAAACTCAGTCTGAGGGTTAGTGGGCAGTAGGAGATTATGGGAGAGATGAGCTTGAGCCTTGGATCTGTCTAAGCTAAAAGTTGGCAGCTCGGATCTGATGTCTGATCCAAGATCCTAGTGTGAGGAATAATGACATAGGATAACACAGGTGCCAAGTTATGGTAACTACATAACTCTGTTTTACTTTAAGAAAATTATTATGCACATAAGAAAAAATAAATCTTCAGTCCCTTCATCTGTCTGAATATGAACAACAAAGCTGACGTTAGCTACCATGGTAAACAAACTAAATAAGTTGTCGGGAGGAATTATTTATTTATTTAACATAATCTACAACCTTTTAGTCTTTTTAGATGCTTCTTGTAGAAGCCTAGTTCTGATGTCCAAAGTGTGTCTTATGACACCTTACAATACTATCATTTATTTCCTACTTTCACATTTTTGCTGGTCTTCTTCCTCATCATCTCGACCACCTAACATTGATCTTTATTTCAAGTCCAAGGTGCTCCTGATTTTTTCATTCATCTCCTGAGTTTGTTTTTTTTCTGTCACTCAGTTGTTTTTCTTTGGAGCAGTGGAAAGGGTTTTATTAACAAGTTTTCTTTATGGACTTTGCTACGGTCAGACGAATATGAATCTGAGTGCTCTTCAGCTTGCTGGCTCACTCTTTGCTGTGCAAACTTTTTTCCTTCTTAGCCAAAAATGTCTTTGTTTCTCCAGGAAAACCAGTCCTAAAAATAACTGGATACAGCAACTTGAATCTCAAGTCTGCCTGCCAGCATCCTCAGTTTGCAGTGATAAACTCACCTTTCGTCTGAGTAGTGTACAGTGAATACTCATTTTCCATAAACACACTGGTACCCACAGGAAATGTACAGAACTACCTTGGGCATCAACAATGGTGCACTATATCCTCTAAATAGCAGAACACAGATCACAGACTGTTCTGTGTGTTGGGGCTTGCCACTTGGTATAAACATTGGCTCTAGATTTGGTTGTGTTGCCAAATGTCACCAGTAAAGGGCATGGGTATTTTCCGGTGATAAGTCGTTTGAGGACCCTACTTACTCTGACCTGTAACATGGACCCATGTTAACAGTGGGAGAAGAATATGTGCCCTCTATTGGCCAGAGTATGTGTCCATAATAACGCCCAGCAGCCCTCGTTTAATAAGCTACTGGCTTGCTGGTGTCCAGTTGCTCAGCTTGAGTTAGCTCGGAGACCTCTTTTGAGTGAAAGCTGGACATAAAACTAATCAACCTGCCAAACAGAAACTAAAGATTGCTGCACTCAGTATAAGTTCACTGACAGGTTGAAGCATGGAAATGCTTGATGTGATAGCAAGAACTAGTTTGGGCATCCTCAGGAGACGAGCCCCACAGCAAGGTTGTGATAACAAGGAAAAACTGCATTCAAGCAGTAGCTTCAGAACCTACTTGATAAAGCAGGACAACATGAGTTGGTGTTGCTAATGAGGGACTTGAATGCACTATATTGGGGCAGACAGAACAGGTTATGAAGACTGTGTCCATGTGGGTGGGGCAATAGAAATAAAAAAAGGAGGGGCTATTCCAGACTTCTTTCTGGAAGATGGTTTAATGGCAGCCAACACATGGTTCAACAAGAACCATGCAGGATTTTGTTTGTGGGGAGCTGAGGTAAAGATCAAGTCTATAAACTTAATGTTACCCCTTACCATTCCTTTGCTTGTTATTACAAAAGAACAGGTCATTACTGTGCTGTCTAAAGCTAGAGACGAGGCATCAGTGGACCCTGATGGTATCCCAGGGTGCCTGTTAAATAGCTTGAAACATGACCTAGCAGATCTACTCAGCTCTCTTTTTAACCACATTCTCCTGACAGGCTTTGTCCCAGTAGAGTGCAGGACAGCAGCAGTCATTCTTCTGCACAAGGGGGGGGGGACCATCAGTGGACCCAGGAAACTACTGACACTTACGTTTTACTAGCCTCATATGCAAGGCTATGGAAAGGATAATCTTGGACCTGATTAACAGTGACATAGGAAATCTCCAGACTGTAGACCCATACCAGTTTGGCTTTGTCAAGGGCAAGTCTTGCCTACTCAGTCTGGTGGACTTCTTTGAGAAGGTCACCAAGGCCATAGATGAGGGTAAGAGTGCATACCACCTACCTTGACCTGGCCAAGGTATTTGACACAGTACCCCACTCTGGTATTATAGATAAACTCACAGAATTGGGCATAAATCTCTGTGTCACCCGATAGATAGTGAAATGGTTAATGAATAGGACATGTTGTTAGAATGGGGGAATCCACATCCAGTAAGAGGCCAGTCACCAGTGGAGTACCACAGGGTTCAGTGCTAGGCCTCCTACTGTTTGGAATATACTTCTCAGATGTCAAGGCAAATGTAGCTGGCCTTTGGATGACCAAGTTTGCTGATGACTGCAAGTTGGGGGCAATCATTGACTCCCCAAACAATGCTGATGTCCTACAGACTAATGATTGGTGTCAGAGCCATGGCCTCAAACTAATTGCGAAGAAGTGCATAATAATACCCTTTGGAAAATCAAATACCCCAGCAAATTACAACCTTGATAGCACCCCCCCCCCCAGAGTGGACCTATGATGAGAAATCTGTGTACTCAAATAGATCATAATCTGAACTTTGACCACCATGAGTCCACATTGCATCAGAGGCAGTCTATCAGCTTCTGGAAAGTGATTCGGTAAATGGAACAAAGAAACTCTATCAGGTTGTAAGGCAAACACAGAAAGATATAGAAGATGCCCTTGCTGTCACTCTGCTCCTACCCTCTAGTGCTTTATGGAGCCCCAATTCTCGCTAACTTGCAAAATTCCCCGAAGACAAAAAATGATATCTGCTTTTGCAAAATTCCCAACAAATGCCTCCCACCTCACACTTCACTGCTTACAACTTAAAACTCAAAAAGTATCTTGAACTTCCTAATCACTTAACCTATGTACAGCTACTTACAAAATATAAAATTGTACATAAGCCATCAGCTTGTTCTGCCCTGAAATCACTTCTCCATAGCTACCACCCAAACAGATCTCTCAAGTCAGAAGACAAACTTCTGCTGTCTTTTAATAAACTAATAAAAGTTCAGGGCAAAGCCTCTACTCCTGCTGTATAACCAAACCTGGAACTCACTACCTTTGGCCATCAGAACAAACTGTAGCATTCATGCTTTTAGACTTGCTCTAAAGGCTTCCTTTTTAACTCCTGCTTCTTCTCTTGTTCCAACCCAGGTAGAACCCTTCCCTTTCCCTATTGACACATACCCCTTCTAATCTCCATCTCTGCTTTGCTGTTCTTATCTGACTTTCTTAAAGCAAGTATTTTGCCATATAATCTAACTCTTCTCAAAGCTGAACTAGTTTTTGATCTTTCCTATATCTGTGTAATATACCGCTGAAGTTTTACCACATTTCTGATATCTACTTTTAGTCTGCTGCACATCTAAAGTTTATGTATGGACAGACCGACATCTCCTATCCATCTTTATTTCAGACTCACTATTCACATAGAAAATGTTTTTGCAGTTGTATAATATTTGTAAACAAAAATGTTTTATTGTATTACATTTAATATTATATATATATATATATATATATATATATATATATATATATATATATATTTGTAATGTAAATGTCTTTTCCAAGAATTTTGTAATTTATAATATTTGTCGAATGCTTTTTGATGCTTTTTGTGTTGTTACCTAGAGCTTTTCTCCAGGGTCAATGCTGAAAATAGGTACACTCTGGGCCCAGTCCGACTTTACTGGTAAGCAAATAACAATAAATTAATAAGATGGTCATCAAACACCCTTTGTAAGGGATGCCAGCAACAAACTTGCTCACCAGATGTTCTTCGTTTCACTGTTGCAGTCATTACATTTGGGTAATCTGCTGGCAGGTTGCCCTTAGTCGGCCTGAATAATAAAGTCGTGGGTCCTGCGTTGGTTGCGGTCTCCTCTTCCATGACGTCAGGTCGTCAGGGGTATAAAACATGCAGCCGATGCCATTTTAATCCGTCGTTCTTGCCGCGCGGTGCCCAAAGCAGAAGCAGTTCACAAGTGCCGGTCGGCCGACTCCTGAAATTTTCATTTTCGAGTTTCAGAACCGAAGTCTTCAAACTAAAACTAAGTACCCCGTTGGGGAAACTTTTTCTTGCTCCTTACCAATGTTTTATTTTTATTTATTTTACATTTATTTTACATTTGTTGACCGGGCTAGTCCAACTGGATATATTTCCATTTTCAGCAGAGGCCCGGGGAGAAAAGCTCCACATTTAAACAAAAGGAAATACATTTTAGTCACAAAAAACATAAATCATAATGCACATTATTACCTATTTCTAAAACAAGAATAGTAAGAGTAAGAGCAGGGCATGAGAAAAGAAAGAAAGTTGTCAAAAGCAAGAAGAGGAAGTTGACAATCTAGGGAAAAAGTAACATCCAGATGAACCTACTAGCATGTTTTAATACCAAGAAGAGAGATCAAAGATCTAGGAGAGAGAAACAGCGAAAAATGAGAGAGCAAAAATAAAGAGAAATACTAGTGTGGAAGAGATTTGTAGCCATAAGGAGGAAAGATGAAGAGGAGGAGTTTAAAGAGGTAGAGATAGAAAGAAAAAGAGAGGAAGCAGGATGGGGAGAAAAGTAGGGAGAGAGAGAGAGATGGATTAGATGGAGCAAATTACTTTAGTCAGGATTAGAGCAGGGACACATCCAGTGGCTTTTAAGGTAAATTCTGAGTTTTTGTTTAAACAGAACAGTAGATGCAATGGAAGTAAGTTCAGGAGGTAATTGATTCCAGTGTTTTCCAATAGTGTTAGAGAAAAGGGAATCACCTGCTAGGTTATTGGCTTTGGTTAAGGTAACTAGCAGCTTACTTGATGAACGGAGGGAGTTCAGATTAGAGTAGGGGGTTATGAGGTTGGAGAGTATAGGTGTGTTTTGAGGTTGGTAAAATGCTTTTTGGACAAATGTTAGTTGGGACTGAAGCAACGTGTTTGATAATTCAAGCCAGTTAAGTTGCTGCAGATTCAGACAGTGGTGAGTCCTGAAGGGTTGACCAGTGACAAATCTAGCTATATTATTGTACGTGGAAGATAATTTTGAGAGATTATTTTTCTTGAGGTTCGTATAGATTGGTGAGGCATAGAGCAGAGTCGAGATAAGATGAGAGTGGGCAAGAGTAGCTTTGGCTTGGGGGGTTAAGAAAGTTTTAATTCTATAAAGAGAGCCGAGTTTCCTGTTTACCGATTTAATGGTGTTGTTGATATGACAATCAAAGGTAAGGTTGTTGTCAATCGTGACACCTAGCAGTTTGGTATCGGGGTCAGATGATATAATGGTTCCATTGTTAGATAGGATAGTAAAGTCTAATAGAGGGGATCTGGTACTGGGCTTAAAGAGTAGGAGTTTGGTTTTCTTAGCATTTAGGAGTAGGCAGCGTTTTGAGAACCAGGTTTCAACTTTAGAGAAAACAGCTTGAGTAATAGTTTGAAGTTCAGAGATGGATTTAGCAGAGCAAATTAATGTGGAATCATCCGCATACTGTATACAAGTAGCCTGGGGTATAGCTGTTTGTAAGTCATTTATAAAGAGGGAGAAAAGAAGTGGTCCAAGAATGGAGCCTTGGGGGACACCGAGTGAAATTGGGAGAAGGGATGAGAGTTTATTATCCCAAAGAACAGCTTGTTTCCTGTTTGTAAGATAGGAACAAAACCATTGGACAGTCTCAGATTCTAAGGAGAGATTCAAGAATTTTTAGGAGAATAGAGTGGTTGACCATATCGAAGGCTTTAGATAGGTCAATGAAGAGAGCTGAAGACAGGGTGCAATTATTTCGGTTCTTGTTAATGAGGTCTGTAAAGGTGAGGAGAGCGGTGGTTGTGCTATGAAAAGGCCTAAAGCCATGTTGACAGGGAGTGAGAATGTTGTTTTTTATTAGGTGGTCCATTAACTGATAATGGACACATTTTTCCATGATTTTTGCTAGTGGGGACAAGAGAGCAATGGGCCTATAATTAGAGTATTCATAGGAGTTACCTCCTTTGTGTAAGGGTATGATGTGAGAGATTTTCCAGATATCAGGTATGGTTTCTTCATTTATGGTTCTGTTAATAAGAATAGATATGGGGTAGGCAATTTCCGAGGCTGATTTTTGAAGGAATTCAGATGGGAGTTGGTCTGCTGAGGGGGTGCATGGTTTGAGTTTGTGAATACATTTTTGTATAATGGCAGTGGAGATGGGTTGTAGCCTAAAGGTTGGTAGTTTGGAGGTGGCGGGATCGGGGATACTAGTGTTGTCGCTAGAGAGGTGTGAGGCCAAAGAGTTAATAGTATCAATAAAGAAAGAGTTGAAAGTGTTGGCAGTATCAAGGGTGGAATTCTTTTCAGATCCGGTAGGGGAAGGAGTGGTAGTCTGTCCAGGGTGTAGAAGCCTGTTAAGGGTTGCCCAGAATTTTTGAGGGTTGTTGTGGTTAGCTTGTTGGAGATTACTATAATAACTTCTTTTATCAGAGAAAATGGCTTTTTTTGGTAGAGTTTCTTAGGTGTCTAAAGGTCTGTTGGTCTACACTAGATTTGCTAGCTCGCCATTTTTTCCATGCTTTGTTTCTAAGAATGTCAGTAAAAGTTAATAATTGTATTACTTTTGGGAAGCAAATACCTCATAAGGATTTTCATTTGTACTGTATTCCTTGCCTAGGCCCTGACCACAACATGCCTTGCTGTCGGTTTTGTCCTAAATTTAACCAACGCACTATTAAGCGTCGGTATATTTTTGCTTCTAAATACTTTGGCTCAAGATTTAACTATCCAGAAATGTCGATTAGCAATCCAACTACCGGAATTCACAAAAAACGCAAAGAAAAAGACAGAGATAGACCGTCAAGGTCCAAAACCGATGACAATGCTTCTCCTAAGCCAGTCGCTGGTTCGCCGGTACTCAGTGAGGCGCTTTTGCAGCCCCTGATGCCTGCTACTTTTGAGTCGCAGGCCTCTACCGAGACCCATTTGGAGTCCGGTATGCTGTGAGATTCTTCAAGTATTGAACCTGTGGATGTCTCTCCCTTGGATGGGGCCGGAGCCGCTGAGCAGGCACCGGCTTCTGAGGGTGTTTTCAGGCCTAAAGATTTGTATATTAAACCGACACCATCATCAAAAAACAAGGCCAAAACCAACTTCTGTGTCTAAAAAACGACGCATGAGCTACGTGCTCAGGCCCCTATGCCTAAAAAACAAATTATCAAAATGGCTGAGGATTTAATTACCTTGATCAGGGGTTCCCAACCCCCTCCTGCTAAGAGGCCTAGGCAAGGCACTGATTATGAATCTTCAGATCAGGTTTCCATTTCTTCTGATCAGGAATTTTCTATTCCCCCTTATGAGGACTCTGATGCAGAAGAATCCATCCCTTGTGCTTTTCCTCCTGAGGATTTTTCTTTTGGAGAAACTTTGCATACCTTAAGGGAACATTTTCATTGGGAGAGTCAAGATTTTTCAGAATCCAGAAAGAGGCTGAGGGATTTTCTTCTTCTTCCCCAGCATAGGCCTTTTGCTATACCTCCTGTTTTAGACATTGTTGATGTTTTCTCAGAATCTAGCATGGCTCCTGATTCCCTGCCTTCAGCTCCTAATAAGCCAGACCAATATTACAGGGTTCCTGACTCCCACAAAAACCCTACTGCTGACCCTGAAACAATTTCTCAGGGTCCCAAGGGTGTTAAGGCTTCTACTGCTAAAAATCCTACCCCTTCTGATAGAGACTCCAGGGCGCTGGATAGATGGGGTAAGAAGGTTTATACATCTGCAACCCTGGCAATCAGGGCTTTAAACTGTTAATTTCATATGCTTAAATATCAACAGCATGTCATGGGCTTACTTAAACAGAAAATGATGTTGATTTCTGATTGTGTGGAAAATAGTTGCATGATTTATTGCATTCAGCAGAACAAGTTGGAAAGCATACTTTGCAATGTGGTTTTTGATTCCTTGGAGGCCTCTTGCAGGGCTGCTGTAACTGGATCTGTGATAAGAAGACATGCTTGGCTCAAGGAGCAAAATCTGCCTGATCATGTTAAAGCTAAATTGTTGGATGCTGCTTTACAACAGGACAGTCTGTTTGGTAATAAGGGAGAAGAAGTTTTGAAAAAGATGGGAGGACAAAGCCAAATCTATGCAAACTGTAAAAGATTTCTTGCAAGTGCAGCCACCCAAGTTCAGTAGACACTGGCCTACTAAGAATTGGTCTTTTCTAGTATCCAACAGAGCCACTCAGGTCAAACCCAGACACTCCAAAGGCTGCAGGTTTCAGTCACAAGGAACTTACAGAACAAAACAATGGGGTGCTTCCACCTCCAAATCTGGAAGTAGCAAAGCACCCCCTACGGTAAACAGTCTCAATGACTTTCTCTACCATTTCCAAGCTCTTATCTTTTGGCAGCCCCTTTGATGGGAAAACTAGCACTTCATACTCAAATTTGGCATCTAATTACCCAGGACAAGTCGGTCTTAAATATAGTATCCCAGGGATACAGATTTCATTTCCATATGTTGCCAGTTCCAAACAGATGGCCAGATCTGCCTCCAGATCAGTGGGCAGAGGCCCAGAAACAAGTAATGTCCCTCATGGATATGGGGGCTATTCAACCAGTACCAGAAAAGGAAAAAGGACAAGGTTTCTATTCAAGACTCTTCCTGGTACCCAGAAAAGACAAATCATGGTGTCCAGTTCTGGACTTATCCATTCTAAATACCTTCCTGGACATTCCAAAGTTCAAGATGCTGACTCTACAACAGTTACTGCCTATGCTAGGCAAAGATGCCTGGTTGGTAACCCTAGATTTAAAAGAAGCTTACCTGCATATCCCAATCAGGGAATCTTGCAGAAGATACCTCCGCTTCAAAGCAGGCTATTTGCATTACCAGTTCTCTGCACTGCCCTTTGGCTTATCTACTGCGCCCAGGGTCTTCACAAAGTGCCTGGCACCAGTGATTGCATTTTGCAGGCAAAGAAACATTCAGATTTATCCTTATGTGGATGATTGTCTAATTCAGGCAGAAAACAAGGACTCTCTTCTACAACATCTGGCATTTGTAAAAAGGCTTCTAACATGCCTAGGGTACACCATAAATGAAAAGAAATCACAACTGGTATCCTCTCAAATAATTGCATTCCTGGGTGCAAGCTTGAATACAGCTGCCCAGATGGCTTACCTCACGCCAGGCAAACAAATTCAATTGATAACGTACTTCAAACAAGTTGCCACAAAAACCCAACTATTTGCAAAACAAATTCTGCAGGCTTTGGGGTTCATGGCTTCCTGCATTCTACTAATTCCATTTTCAAGACTGCATATGAGGAAACTTCAGTGGTACCTAAAAAGCTTATGGAGTCAACATTGTCACAGCTTGGAAACGATGATTCCTCTCATTCCTTGCCTGCAGCAGGAGTTCCTATGGTGGGCAGAAGCCTGTCACCTAAACAAAGGACTGTCATTCACTTTACCCCCCTGCCACCCAAACCCTGACTACAGACGCATCAGACTATGCTTGGGGGGGACCCATCTGGCAGGGAGATGCATTCAGGGCCAATGGAGCCCAAACCAAATGCACCTACATATCAACCAGAAAGAAATGCTAGCTGTACAGAAGGATCTGACAGCCTTCAAGGACTTCCTTCATCCAGGACAACTGCTGATAAAGACTGACAACACCACACTTATGTGGTACATAAACAAGCAGGGGGGTACCCACTCCTACCCTCTTTGCAGACTAGCCATGGCCTTGAGTTACCAAATACATCTACAAGCTCAATTCCTGCCAGGAAAGCAAAATACTCTGGCAGACGAACTAAGCAGAAATCTTATGGACCCACATGAATGGAAACTGGATCTACAAATCTTCAGTATGTTGACACGAAAATGGGGGAACCCAGACATAGATCTTTTTGCCTCCCCCCAAAACTATCAGTTACACAAATTCTGCACAAGAATTCATCACAAAAAAGCTTGGAAAGTGGATGCTCTATCCTTCAGCTGGAAAAACCTGTCAGTCTATGCCTTTCCCCCTCTGCCTCTGATCTCCAAGGTTTTGCTAAAAGTCAAACAGGAAAAAACAAAAATGATTCTGATTGCTCCAGACTGGCCTCGCCAACACTGGTACCAGCTTCTACGTAATATGTCATACCTTCCTCTGTGGTACCTGCCTCAGACACCTCATCTAATTGTCTCAGCAGAACTGTCAAATTCTGAACACTCAGCTCCAAACCCTGAATCTTGCAGCTTGGCTAATCATCTAATTTCACCAGTCACATCTCTCAGTAAACCTGTGATGGATGTCATTTTGGAGACTAGAAGACGTAGCACTAGAAAATCTTATGCTGATAAATGGAAAAGATTCTGTGCCTGGAACTAAGCACAAGAAATAAACACATCAATGCCCAATATTCCTCAGATTCTGCAATATTTAACTGAGATGCTTTACAAGGGCTTATCTTTTCCTTCTTTAAAAATCCATGCCTCTGCCATCTCCGCTCATTACAACACAGAGCTTCCTCTCTTTCCTCATCCCCTGCTAAAGCAGTACCTCAGAGGGGCCAAAAATTTGAGACCTCCCAGGAGAGCACCTACTCCTGCTTGGGACCTCAATTTTGTGTTGGAAAAACTCACCCTACCTCTTTTTGAAAATCTGCTACTGCAGACATAAAATTTCTTTCCTGGAAGACAGCCTTTCTTTTAGCAGTCACTTCAGCAAGAAAGATTTCAGAACTTCAGGCTCTCATGGCAGTGGAGCCTTTCATTATCTTTTATCTGGACAGGGTGGCTCTCAGGACCAATCCATCCTTTATGCCTAAGGTGGTATCCAGTGTGGCTCTTAACCAGACCATTCATCTGCCAACTTTTTTCCCAAATGCGCAGAACAAGGGGGAGAGGATTCTGCATTCATTGGATGTACACAGACAACTAAGATTCTACTTAAACAGGACAAGTAAGAAAGTCTGAGCAACTACTGGTGGCATTTGCTGCAGCGGCAGAGGGGAATGCTATTTCAAAGCAGACTATTTCAAAATGGATAAGCCATTGCATTCGTTTCTGCTACATGCACCATGGTAAACCTGTCCCCATGGGGATCAGATCCCATTCCTCCAGGGCTGCATCTACTTCTGCAGCTTTTCTCAGAGGGATTCCTACCAGAGACATTCTAGAAGCTGCTACTTGGAGCTCAGTTCATACTTTCACCAAACATTACCATTTACCTCTCTTTTCTAAATCCAGGGCAGGCTTTGCCACTGCTGTCTTGCAGGGCCTTATAACTGCTCCTAATGCTGTATAACTCCATCCTCCCATCCATAGCTTTGGGATTCTACCCAAATGTAATGACTGCAACAGTGAAACACGAAGAACATAGTACAGTTGTGTACACTTACCATAAATGTAGATGTTTAAGTGTATTCACTGTTGCAGTCCAGGTTACCCTCCCGTCAGCCCCCTTTTTTCTCTCTTATTATACCTCTTCTTTCCTTCACTATGCTCAAAAGCCTTTTTGGTGTATTTGCTTTTAGTTGGAGGTAATATTTTGTTGTGTTCTAAATTACATGCATATATCTATATAATTTTTGCTCACCATTTGGGGGGCACCTGACATCTGGGGCAAGAAAAAACTGATTAAAATGGCGTCGGCTGCATGTGTTATACCCCTGACGACCTGACGTCATGGAAGAGGAGACAGCAACCAACGCAGAACCCAGGACTTTGTTATTCAGGCCGACTGACGGCAACCTGCCAGCAGATTACCCAAATGTAATGACTGCAACAGTGAATACACACTGACATCTACATTTATGGTAAGTGTACACAACTGTACTTTCTCAGGACATCAAAGGCAGGTGGAAGGGGTACTTTCAGCAGTTTCTGAATGAAGAAAACCCCACAGAAACTGTACTTCCCCAGACGTAGCCTATGATGAAAAAAGAAGAGAAGCAAGAACAGCACGAACGAAAATTAAATCTGGGAAAGCAGCGGGTTCAGATGAGGTCACAGAAGACACGATTAAGATGTTGGCTGAGTTAGTAGAGAAATGACTCTTGAGGGTGCTCATCACAGTATGGAGGGAAAGGCGTATCCCAGAAGACTGAAGAATAAGCATACTAGTGTCCATGTATAAGAACAAATGGGGCATTGACAACTGAGGGCAGTACAGAGATGTTAAACTTCTATGACACTACATGAAAGTTCTGGGGAGGGTGATTGATAAATGTTCAGAGTAGTAGAAAGTAAGATGGGAGATGGGCATTTTGGATTCACATCAGGATGCAGCACAACCAAAGTGGTGTTTGCAGTGAGACATATAGTTGTGAAGAATATAGTTGTGAAGAAGCTAGAGATGAGGAAAGAGTCCAACTTAGTAATCCTAGACTTGGAGAAAGCATATGATACGGTCCCAAGAAAGCTGATTTAGTCAGTCCTTTAATGGTATGAAATCCCAGAATTATTGATAACATTAGTGGAGGCTATATACGAAGGCCCAATGACATAAGCACAAAATCTAGCATATATGTTGGTCAGTTTATTTAGCATTTGTTTACTGGTTAAGTTGAGGTGTCCTTGGGCCCCTTTTCAGCTATGATGTGGACCACAAGAGTAAATGAGAAATGATGGATTGGCTACAATAAATTTTGTTCCTGTCTATTAACCATCTTGTTTTTGAGAGGTAAGAAATTAGATTACATGAAGAAATCCATGCTGATAAGCAGATAACATGCAAGCTCTTCAGACAGTGACTGGAAGTCGGGCTTTAGCTCTGGACCTATGAGTCAGAGTAATTACCACACTAGGCTACCATGCAGCCCAGTTCTTCTGTCAGAGTGGCTATATATTGCCGTATCAAATTCCACTTTATAATGGGATTCTTAGCATGTTTTATTGTGAACACATACACACACCCTACAGACACATGCTATTTAGGAAGAACTGTCAAATTTTATGACTTTTTAAAAAAATGTTTATACATTTTCTACTGCTTATTTGTTAGTTTTGATGCTTTATGGTCTATGTAATAGCTGAAATGGGCTTTGGGCTAGACTACTTACCTGGTTAACAAATGAGAATAACTACATTTTAGTTGTTAGTTACCAGAGCTCCTTCCCCAAACTCTACATACTGTGTAAAATGTTATGTTCTCTTACATACTATGCTCCTACAGCCCACTCTGCTGCTTAATTACTTACCTGCCTTTTCCATTTTTCTTCTCTCTTCCTTTCTTCCTGTATTATCTCTCTGATCATTCTTTTTCTTTATCCCTTTGGGTTCTCCATTTTTCAGAAGAAGGCAGTATTGTAAATATCTAGTACAATGCATTAAATTTAATGCAAGTAGTCCTGTTTAAGATGTTTTATATTATATGCTTACGTTATTGTTAGCACCCTTAAAACATGTTTTTATATAATCACTTATCTGTATTTATGCAGTATTCATTGTTTTTATATTTAATTCCAGCAGAATCTGAAAGTGGTCATTGTGAAATCAGCACTTAATCCTAGTTAGCAAATATTTATCCAAATAAACAAAGCTCCTGAGGAACATTTTTGCCAAATGGTGTGGTGTTGTCCTGCTTCAGCTGAACGGCTTCAAGAGAGTATGCCATTTTATTAATACGATGTGTGTTTTTCCATTTGAGCTTTGTTGTTAATAGGCAAGGGTGGTATAGCAAAAATCAAACTAACAAACATGAAGTCATGGATGATTACATGTCTGTGTAATAAGATGAAGCAAACATCAGCATATCTGATAGTATTTGTCATCAACTGTCTCAGTTTGCTTTTCTATGTACACAGTTATTAATTCCTGTTTTTTATTGTCTTTTATTGTCAAATTATTACAAAAAAGCTTGATAATATAGGAGAAGAGGTTATGAGACCGAGTGCAGTAGGGCAAAACTAAAACATTGTCCTTCCCGTAGTGCCTTTATTTAGGTAATGCCAAACTGACAAACCTTACAGGACTGTTGTGCATTTGTATGAACAAAACTGGAATACTGTCCTAAAGCTACTTTTTAAAATCACAATCAGACCATCTGAGGTGCGTTAGCATAGCCAATAAAGTGGCTGTATATGCGTATGGAGGCCAGTTGTTCATGAAAGTGACTTAAACCTGCTGTTAATTTTTTTACATTTACATTGAACTGGCTTGGCAGGAACAATGTCATATAATGTATTCTCTTTGCTAAAGTCAGTGTAAAAGGATTATTGTCTTAACTTATGCATGTGTGGGTGTTGCAGTGTACCCAACAGTCACTAGTTAACCATATTGTTTTCATATTTAAACAGTGTTATACTCAATAAGTTGTTATCTTAGATGGTTTGGACAGATTGTATGTGAAAGTAACCGATCATTGGCACAGTCTTGCAGGAAGTAGAGTTGCCATCTCTCAATACATGGTTCTCTTGTTAATTTCTTGGCTACAGTTCCTTTTTTATGGAATCAACATGTCCTTCCTCTCTCTGTTTAGAGTTTAACTAGGTGTTCTGATTTCCTCCACAGCCCAAAGACTTGTAGTAGGTGAACTGTTTCTACAGTTTGTCAGTAGGCAAGCATACAGTGTGTTTGCTTGTTAGTCTTATCTTCTAGTAGATCAGTCTTGTTAGGAGAAATGCCAGTATGTGTATGCATTGCATTTGTGAAAATGTGTGGAAAAATTATCAGTGATTTTTATCTGTGGACAACCACAATACTAGGGGCACATACGTAGCTCTGTCTGGCATATATACATAGTACCTGTCCTTACCACACTTGCAGAAGATCCCTTGCTTAATTCATCTGGACCCATGCCCTTCTCAGAAATGTGCACAGAAGGCTAACGTAATCATAGTTGTTCTGGCTAGCAGTAAAAAACACAATAGCAGTACCCATACTTCCAAGCTGTACAAGAGAATTTTGACACAAGTTTTTTAGAAGGACCATTCATGCGCAGAGGTCTGCACAGTAGGTCCCCACAGCTTGTGTGAGGAATGGCCAACAACAGTGTGGTCATTATTTATTTAACTTTCCTCACAATCAAACTGTTTAGAGTTGCATACAGAAGGTTGCTACAGCTTGTCTATGAGCAACGAGTTATAATACATTGTTGTGGTCTTTTTGTTTTTACTTTCTTCGCATACATTAAACATATACACACGTCTATATTTTCAGATTATATATGTCTGACAGCAACAAGTTGAAGTACATTATAGTTGCTGTTTGTTCTTTCACTGTTCCAGTTTAACAACAGAGGAATATGCAGGAGGAGACAGTCTTTTGGGGGTGGAGGCGAGAAAGCATACTGTGCTTAAGTATGACCGCAACAACTTGAAATGGGTGAGTGTGGCCATTTGTTCATTTGCTTTTATCAAAATTTAAGACCAGCAGGATACGCAGAAGGTGGCTATCTTTTTGGAGGAGGAGGTAGGATAGGCGACGGGCACTAATTCTAGTTAATGATATATATATATATATATATATATATATATATATATATTTTTTTTTTTTTTTAAAGTATTAATCATTTTTTATGTTTATTGAGAACTACTATTTTGAAAGCTTTGGATACAACTTACTTTTTTCTTGAAAGAAAAATAAGACTGAATTTCTTTCCTTACTCATGATCTCATGATTTTTGTTCAGGTCATTGTTAGATCAAATGTTTGGAAAGCGCTCTGCAACTTAGAGCATCTAGAGCCCTATGGGGAATAGCAGTCCCCTCCATATTAATTTGTTTCCTCCACAATTATTATAGTGTAGTTTTGGCCAGTTAGGGTATGTTAAATGGGTAAACAAAAGAAGAAGAAGAGTAAGACAAAGTGTGAAAATGAATTTCTTTCCTTCTTCCTGTCTCTAAGGTTCATAAGCAGTTAGTAGGCATGAAGTCAAGGAGGCCATTGAAGAGCCTAGCCCAGTTTTACAGTTGCCCTGAAGCACTGTCTGGTTAAATAACTTGCTCAAGAGTCGCACAGCAGGAAATTGGAGGATGAGGGAATCACTCTGTGGAGTACGGGAAGTAGCTTATCAGCAGATCATAGCCTTAAGCCCAAGTTAAGTATGGGAAGGCAAAATGTCTGAAATGCAGCTTAAAACATCTAGAACACCGTTATGAATGGCTTAGTGGTAGGTCATACAGACTAATGTTACCAAGGTCCTGGGTTCGAGACTGACAGTGGGAATTTTATAGGCATAGTTTTTATTCAAACTAAAGGGGTGGCGAAAGCCACATAACTATGGGCTAGGCTTATAAATGCCCTTGGGCAGATAGCCTAGTATGAACCTATGAACCTATGAATAGGGACATTGTAGACTCCAGACCCTACACACTTAATTTGATTATTTCCTCCACTCTTACAGTATGGTCATGATCAGTTATGGTGTTTTGAAAGGATGGATAAGAAGGCTGAAAAGTAAGAACAAAATGTGCAAAGGGGTTTCCTTCCCTGTTCTTGATTTTTGTCTAGGCTACAATTAGACAAAATGGTGGAAAAAAGGTCCGACGTACACCTCAGGGTATCCTGAATGTTACGGCTTCTCAGGACCTAGTGGCGTCCAGACTTCCTGCATGATTCAGAGATGTCTTTCATATTTATTACAGTACAATTTTTGACAGTTAGGATGTGTTCAAATGGTGGAAGCAAAAGTGTAAGACAAAATGTGAAAGTGAAAAAAAACAACAAGGAAGAAATTATCTGTCTGGATGGTGATGGGAGGTCAGAATGGGGCAAAGAGAGGTGAACAGGAAATTGGTGGGCAGGGGGGAATCATGGTGCCCCCATGCCTAGGGATGCATTTCACCTAAGGTTGGCCCCGATTATGCCAGTAAGATTGAGGCTTCTCCTTTTTCATTTAAATTCATCGAGGTTCCTGTGTACAAGACTCACTAATGTGGAGTTCTGAGATGTTTGTGTTGATTGGCTCACAACATTCAGTTCAGAAAAGTGGTGTTCTTAGATTAGATTACTGATGTAATTTGAAGTGGCATTTGGGTTTTAAAGATCATCTGCAAATGTGTTTTCTGAATCTTTGTTTTTCAATAATTAGTATAAAAAATTAAAACCTCACTGCTAATTAGTGTAATTATAATTCCATCACAATTGTAAAGTAATTGGGTAATTGCCATACTGTAAAATGAATAGTATGACAAAAACTAAGTACTGCATAGTTTCTTTCCCGAGCAATTCTAAATATTTTTGTCTGCTGAATGGTAGTAGTACTATAATGTACACCAAGGAAAATTAAATTGGGGCTAGCAGCAGGCTCAGATGGAATCACTACAGGTGTGATGAAGATGTTGGCTGTGTTAGAGGAGAAATGCTTCCGGGGGTACTCATGGTGATATGATGAGGAGAGAGACGCAGTCCAGTTAACTGGAGAAGCTAAGTGTTCTGGTGACAGTGTATAAGAATAAAGGGGATATTCACAACTGCAGGTATCAAACTCCTGCCATTTTGCATGAAAGTTCTGGAGAAGATGACTAACAAAATACATAGACCAGTAGAAAGAATAATGGGAGATGAGAAATTCAGTTTCAGACCAGAATTCTATACAACTGACCTAATGTTTGCAAGGAGTTAGATAGTGGAGAAGAAGCTGAGGATGATAGAGTCATCCAACTTGCCATTCTTAGACATGGAGAAAGTATATGGCAAGGTCCCAAGAAAACTGATTTGGCAAGTACTGTTGTGATTCAAAGTTCAGGAAACACTGGTAGAGTTCGTGCAGGATATATGCAAGGACCCAGTGATATAAGTATGAGTGTTGTTTAGACTCTGAGAGAGGTTCCCAACAGGAGTGGGTGTGCATCAGAAATAAGCTTTAATACTACTTGTGTTCATAATGGTTATAGACTACATTAGCAAATGGTTTGGAGGGAGTTGCATCACCAAACCAGCTATCTGCTGATGATGTGGTACTACAAGCAAGCTCAGAACAAGAACTTCCATCAAACAAATTAAGGGACTGGAATGCAAAACTGAAAGCAAATGGGATGAAACCAAGTACTATTGAGACAGTGGGCATGGCAGCAAATAGGGGAAGTCAGAAGAAGCTTAAACTTGAGATGGAAGGGAAAATAGAAGAACAAGTTAACAACTTCAAGTATTTGGGAAGTGTGGTCAAAAAAGGGAGATTTGAATGTTGGTGATGAAAGCTAGAATTTGAGGTGATGTCAGGGAAGCTGAAAAGTAAGTCGTAGAAAACTAACTTGTGTCTGATTGTATGTCCCAGAAACCTGAATAGTGAAGACAGAGCAGCTGAGGAAGCTTGAGGTGATGACATAAAGTGCCTGATCCTGGTAGTAGGATGCACCATGGGATAGAAGAAGTGAAGACATCAGAGTGGAAGGCAAAGTAGCACCAATTGCAGAGAATGACAATGAGAACACATTATGGTTGTTTGGTCACAGGAGCAGGAATCCAGAAAATGAACTGATAAAGCAGGGTAGAAAGAAGCTAGAAGAGAAGGTAAGAGAAGATGAGGATATCCCGCTAAGAGATGGATGGATTGCAAGGGAGAAGACCTGTGGCAGTTGAACATGACTGTTGAAAAAGGTAGGATAGTGATCCTGAATCAAAAGAGGTTGTGAAAGTTAACATGACTTCCTAACCCCATGCAAAATAAGAAAAAGGAGTGGGACTGTGATATGTGCAGATGAACGATCAGGAATGACCATCACAGTGTAACCACTGATCCTGCATCACAAGGAGATGTTGACAGCCATGACCACTGCTATTTCACTGCTACAGTATAGCCAGAAAAGAGATTGAGTGGCATCAGGCAGGGCAAGAACTGATAGCTTAGCCTTTTGCTGAGGATGCAGACTCTCCTCTTGTAGCCTTATTGATAGAGGGAAGGTTTGATTTAGGGCAGCAGCTCGGGAGATCCCCGAAACTAAAAGATTAGTTTTTTTTTTCAATATGTAAGAAAATGTTTCATTGATAAGCACTGTAGGAGACCATTGCATTTCTACAGTGATGATAAAGCTGTCTGTTGTCAGACCTTTCGGAAGATCATGTAAGATCACATTGATTTTTCATGAATGAATAGCGTGGCATTTGAAGTATACTGAATAGAGTGACCCATGTTCCATTTCCTAGCATACCTTCATTCTGTGCTAAATAGATGCAAGATTCTCTTGTTCTTAGTCACCCCTCCCCCTTCGTATATAGTTTTGTTTGCTTTATTTTCGGCTGTATACTGCCTTTACAGGTGCAACTACCACTTTGTATGCCTAATCTAATGGAAGTCGATTAAGAAGCTTTGCTAATCTATTTTTTCAGATACTCTACAATTTAGCATGTAATCCGTGTGCTTGTTTTGTTCCTTTACCTTATTTTACTTCAGCTGCTATTCCATTACTGCTGGTATGACAATGTAGGCATACGTGATTAAGCACTGGGTAAGCGTGGTGTATTTTGTTACATGCAGATCTGATACATGTTAGACTGCTGCCTTTGTCTTGTCAGCTGGTCTTAAAAACATCGTATTGAAGGAAACCATGATCTTTGAAGTGCTAAAACATTAAATATTGATGCTGCCTGCTCTTAATGAAGTAGAATGTGAAACACGAGTACTCAAGAAGTCAGTAGTACTTTGAAGTCTTGTACCTGTTCTATAGGAAAATAGTGCTAAAATGTTAACTTTAAACAAACACGCTGAACTGAGGAACAACAAGGGAGGTAATAGTTTAATGCCAGCTGAGCACTTACTAGCCCTGAATTCTAGTTAATGATTTCTTTTTGCAAATTAGAAATCTCTGGGAGGCAAGAAATGATGTACATCTTAATAACTTTGAAAATCTCTGTCAGATGAGCTGAAATCCTTTGTCAGATAAGCGCACAGGCTGTAATCTCAAATGCAAATATGTCAAACGGTTGACTTAATAGCAGCTTGATTTGCTTTGATGAGTGACTACTACCCAATGTTAGATGAGATGGCCACCCACTCCTTCTTGGTGTTTTATGGCAGCTGTCATAATTTGAGGAGGACATATTTTTCATCCAGCAGTAGTGTTTCTGCATTGGGGTAAAATTACTGTTGTCTAGTTGCAGCCATGAGTTGCTAGTATTTAGAATTCCAGGCTTCCACACCTCAAAACCTGGCAAAGCTATCTAGTGCAGAATCCAGAGAATAGCTTGGAGTCTGACACATCTGTAAAGTAAAACATACATATTTCTCAAATTAGAGGCAGTGGTTGCTTGTAACATAGGTTTATAGATGTTTACTAGGCTAATGACCACAAGGGCCTTTTTAAGCCTAGCCATGCATCCCAAATCTCTGACAAGTTCTGACACCCTTGATAAGTGTAAACATGGGCCTGGGAGATGAACCATTTACAGGTTATCTGTTTGTATTAGAGACATAGGCACCAAACCAGGGATGAATTTCTGGTTTCCCATCCAGTTGTCCAAGTTGCACTTGAATTGGGTTAGGGAGGAATTCTGCTTCACATGGATGGGGAGCCTGTTCCATAGATGGGGTGGTCTCTGGGATACATACCTATCTCTCCAGCAGGTCCTATTTATATCACAGGCAAGGTTTAAGTGTTTGTTTTGTGGATATGCAGGCGGTCCATCAGAGTGGGGTCTGACAATGCCCTGTATGCCAGGCATAGATCTCCCCTCAAAACCCTGCAGGAGACAGAATACAGGGATAGAGCCTTGAGGCGGTCAGCATAGGACATATTACCTGCTCCCTGTATTCTTTTAGCAAGGTGACTCTGTGGACGTTCCAGTTGTTGGATATGCCTGGTTAGGTACATACCAAAGGGGGAATTGTAGTCAATGATAGGTCTGATGAATGCCGAATATAGTGGAACAATGACTTCCTTGGACTTGGATGCCATACTTTTGTAAGTTGTGCAACATAGAATGATTTCCTCACCACTGTAGACACATGATGATCAAAGGCTAGATTACTATCTGTGTGTGTCCCTAAGTCCCTGACGGCTGGGTCCACTCTAAGGAGTGTGTTGTCAATATGATAGTTACCAGAGATAGATGACCTCCCAAAGGATCTTCTTCTTCTTTTTTCGGCTTTTCCCGGTTAGGGGTCGCCACATCGGATCACCTGTCCGCTCATGATTGGCTGTGGAGTTTTACAGTGTCGAGTTGGCAGCCCGGCACCCAACCTTCCACAGAATGTGCACACACACACACTCACACCTAGGGCCAAATAAGAGTGTCCAATCCACCTACTGCATGTCATTGGGATGTGGGAGGAAACCGGAGCACCCAGAGGAAACCCATGCGATATGACTTCCCAAAGGATACTATTATACATTTCTTGGCATTTAGTTTTCGTCCATGGCTCTGACACCAGTTGTTTGTCTGTGTTAGCCCCACCTGGAGAACATTTGTGTCAGTATGAGGTTCAATGACAGCTCCTAATTTGCAGTCATCTGCAAAGTTAGTCAGCCAGAGACCACTGGCATTGGTCTTGACTTATGAGAAGTAAATTCCAAAAAGGAGAGTTCCAAGGACTGATCCCTGAGGGACTCCACTTGTGATTGGCCTCTTTGTAGAGGTAGACTCCCCAATTATAATTTCCTCTGTCCTGTCTGTGAGCCTGTTGGCTATCCACCGGGTGACATACGGGTTTGTACCTAACCTGTTGAGTTTGCCTGAGTGGGGTATTGTGTCAAATGCCTTGGCCAGGTCAAGGTAGGCAGTGTGAATGATTTTGCCCTCATCCATTGCTTTGGTGACCTTCTCAAAGAAGTCCACCAGGTTAAGTAGGCATGATCTGCCCTTGACAAAACCAAACTGAGTTGAGTCCAGTGTCTGGATGTTTACTATATCTCTCCTGATCAACTCCATGATAATTCTTTCCATGACTTTACATACAAGACTAGTGAGACTTATGGGTGTGTAATTTCCAGATTTCCAGGGTCTGTAGATGGCCCACCTTTGTGTAGAGGGATGACTGTTGCCTTTCTCCATTCATGAGGCCCGAAGCCTGTTTGGAGGCTACAGTTAAGTAGTAATTCCAGAGGCCCTGATAGGTCATGACATTAACATAAGGGGGATGCAGGAAGTAACTGATTTGGTAGGGCTAACTGGAATGGGATGGGATGGAGCAATGTTTGGGCACTGTAAACTTTGAGCAGTTACCAGTTTACATAAATAACTGGTCATATGCTACTGTCCATGCTAAATAGTCTTCCAACAGTGATCTTTATCTTCAGAATACATGATAGAGCTAGACTGAGGCAGACCCTAGAGTTCAGGGAATTTCTCTTTGTCTGTTGTAATTGTCAAGTGTGGGTTGGTAATTTAGTGAAGCAGAGAGAAATTCCAGTTCAAATACATGATATGACCACAGTGAGAAAGACCCCTTAGTGGCTTATCACCACGTCTCTGAATTGAATACTGCTCTGCCCGGCCTGACCTTGCTGTTTTCCCTAGCAAGCCTAACACACACACACACACACACACACACTGCATTGGTTGGGAGGGTGGCCTAATGGTTAAGGTGTCTGCCTTACAAACACAAGGTGCAGGGTTTGAGTCTCACAAGGGATAATTGGCTAGGCTTAAAATGGCTCGCAAGGGCAGTCAGCCTAGTACTAATTTATGAACCTATACCTCTCACTTGTACAGATTTTTGCAGAATGTCCAGATTTTTGCCTCACATTTTTGGTCTGTTTCTCATAAAATTGTGGTTTTCTGGCAAATCGTTGGTAAATCATTGGGGGTTGAAGTCCAAAAATAATGACAGACATTTGAGTTTCAGACTTCATACCCTTCAGAAAGTTCATGTTAATGCAAAACCTAGTATTCTGTCATCTTTCTAAGTTTGTAACAGCAATATTTAAAAAAGTGTCCCTATTTTTGGGCCTTTGTCCCCCCTTATTTATGGCTTTGTCCAATTTTTTTGCTCTAAGAGGTATGACACACACACACACACACACACACACACACACACACACACACACACACAGTAGGTATTCAGACACATATGCCCGTACACTTATATTCAGACCTTTCCCCTTACACAAAAATCCAAATCCACTCACAAACCACCTCCACACACTCACTGTGTCACTCATGGAAGCACTCACCCATACACACGTTTGCAGGCTCCAGATATTCAGCTTAATTCATTTACAGACATGCCTGTATATATTCACACAAATGTACATACTGAAAAACCTCCCATCCCTATGTCTTTCCTGGGCTTTCCTGCGCCATGGGTGCTTCCATATGTGTGAATGGGGGACTTTTGTTTTTTACAGACTTCAGATTTTCTTCCTAAAGTAGTATTTTACATGAGTGATTCTCTGACTCTCTCAGCAGAGCAAATGAGGAGCCACTGACATTTCTGGGAGAGATTACATGGTTGAATAGTATTAGGCACTCCCCCAGTCTCCCTCATTAGCATGTAGCTTTTCCAGAGGGACTACTTTCCATGATAAGGCCCGTATGAGGCAAAAATATCAGCAGTGTAGAATAGGGAAGGCTTAGTGTGATGCCGAAACCTTCTGAGACAAGGCTTCTCCATTAAGCTAAGCATTTTTGAATTTTAGGTAGAGAGTTCATTTCAGACGTGGCAAACAAAAAGGGAGCTTGGAAGCTTATTTCTGCTCTCATGAGGAACCTGTTTTGTGTGACATGGGGGAGGGGTGGTTTATCAGTGACTGCTGTTTTATGCTAGTAGTAGTAAAGTAAGAGTACTTTCTCTTCACTGTAATGTATTCAAGGTCTATACTATAACAAGATAAAGGCTGGATAAAAGCAGTGTAATATGATCACAGGCTGCTCAGCAAAGATTAAAAGTGTACTGATCTTATTATATATGTATTAACGTAATATTTTCCTGTTTTTATGCAGGTGGAAATTCACATTAACGTTCTAAATTGATGCTTCAGACAAGGGATATTTTCTTCTAAGAGAACAGACTAGAGAATGCAATACATGGGAAGTGGTAGTTTTTCAGTATTTAAAAAGAGCTGTTTCTTGCTTTAGTAAAACTATTAGCTGTTCTTTTTTTTTCCATCATCAAATGCTAGCTGCTGGGGACTGAGAACCTACACTTGCAGGCAGTTAATCAAGAAATGACTGAAGAATGTGCTGTCAGGCATTTGTATAGGAAACATTTCATAGGATCATATGTAGTCACTAGGCATGCTGTCTAAGAGACCATTAACGAGCCTAACCCAAATTACCTATTTTCCACAAAGCACTGTCTGATTAAGTGACTTCTCCAAGGTCACACATTATGCAAATAAAGGTGGAAAGATTCAAGCCCAGTACCTTGACAAAGAAGGCAGCTCACTAATAAGTTGGATGAGTAGTACCCTGTGCCAGACTGTGATTAGTATTTAGAAGGGAAGTGAAAAGCACTTCTGTGAAAATAAATTAAAGTTTAATACTGAGATAAGTGAATGCCTTTGCAGGTAGTTGCATATCTGGCAGCTTTAGTACTTGTATATGAAATGGAACAATGTATGGGTTTAGTTTATTCATTTAAAGGTAGTTGGTGCACTTTCTCTTAAAGCTAAATGTCTGTTAACTGAGAGCATGCAAGCTGTTTTTCACATCTGTGAGGGAAGTAGAGATACAATAAGGACAGATGGTATCTGTGTAGGGGGGAACACAGGTGCAAGCATGCACATCCAGTGTGATTAAACCTAAATTTAGACTAGGCAAAGCCTGTGGGTGTAGCTCTGTATTTGGGGCAATTGCCACAGCATGGAGGGGGAAACTTCCCTTTTTGGAAGTTTTTATGTATCTGCTGTGTTAAAAGGGGTCAGGGAGGGTTTCAAAATGTATATATTTTTGAGTGTTTTTATTGAAACAAATTTGGGAAAATGTGACATGGGTTCAAACAGATAAGCTGCAGTGACTGCATACATCAACCTACCAAGCATTAATGTGTATGCAAATTGTAAGTTGGAAACATATATTAAAAATACCTGAATTACACAGTATGTGAAATTAAAATGTTTTTCCTAGGATAACTGGTGTATCAGTTTTATCATGGAATATCAGTGGCACTGCAAGTATAGATAAAAAAGCAAAGATTACTGAATTATATTAAGAAGTGTAGGGTGCAGTTTAACAGCTAATTTTAACTCTCCCAGTGTGAAAAAAACTGATGGATATGGGCCAGTAATTTGCCTGTTTTAGGAAAATGCAGTTACTGGCTAGTAAGTACACTTCCTGGATGTCAGAAAAGAAGAAACTTAGCCTGAAAGAAAATCACTTGGGGAGGATGATGAGAAAACACAGACTGGGAAGAAACCTGCAGTTCTAGCTCCATCTTTAGCATAAAAGATGGCTTCCAGTAATTTAGAGGTAAAAATATGTCAAATGTGCTCAGAGCTTACTAAAATAAATGAAACATTGAAGGAGTACATAAACTCAAATAACCAAAGGCTGGATAAAATGGAGGATGCTTTAAATAGCTATACAGATGAACTGATAAAACTACAAAAATCAGAGGTTGAAATGAAGAAACGGTTGGCTGAGTATGAGATTACTCAAGAAGAGCCATTTAAAAAAAATGGTAGAGTTAGAGGGCAGAGCATGCGTAAAAAAACTGAGATTTTCTGCAGTGTCAAAGAAACTGGAAAGAACATACTATGTTAATTTTATGATGGCACAAATAAGCAACTGGACTGGTATTTCACAGCAGGAATTGTTAATAGAAAGCACACATTCACTGTATGCTCCAAGCCTGGCCATGAGAAAATAGCCAAGACCTGTATTGGTAAAGATGCAATCATACTGGCAGAAAGAGTTGATCTTGACAACACTGTGGCAGAAGAGTAAAATATTAAAAACTGGTTTGCAGAAAATGATTATTCACTGTACACCAGGCAGAAGAGAAGCAAATTTATCTTAGCAACAAAGAACATTGAGAGGCCAATGTGAGATTCAAGCTGCTGTATGCAGCTGTCTTCAGAATATCTTTTTTCCTGGAGAATAAAAATAATTTTATGATGCATAACAAGCTAAGAGTGAAATACAAAAGTTTGTCTAACAAGGGGTGGACCATCAAACAGAAGCAAACTCTGCTTCTCATTTGATTGATGATAAGGCTCATAGATTTTGCCAGTGAAACATTTACCAGTGTTCCAAAGGAAAGTGCTTGAGAGACAGAAAAAAAGCACAGGAGTTGATTAGAAGAATTGAGAGTACTTTGGACTTGAACTGGAGTCTGGGATTAGGAGATAGAGATGAACAGGAAGAGGACCAAAAACACTGAACTTTTGAATAAATGTGAGACTATAAATCACCAATCGCATTTGTGAAATATAACTTTACAAGAAAAGTGTCTGAGAAAGATTGGATTTTTGTTGATTGTTAAACTTGTTGGAGGCCTGACAGACATGTGTCCCAATGTCATTAATGTTTGGAAGGGCACTAAAATGAAGAGAGAGAGAGAGAAAGTAACTGTGGATAAAACATTTTTTTCTTCTTAACAGTATTTATATAAAACATTAATTGCATGTTATATAGTAAAGTATTTTCAGTGATTGCTTGTGATAGACACTAAAGTAAATCTGTGTTTTCCTCTATTTTTTAGTTTTAAGAAATGTAGGCATTACTATGTGAAAAGAGAAGAAAAGCTGGATGAAAGCATGTTTAAGCCAGTAGGTTGTAGTCTTGGGCTGGTGTAAAAGTGCACTGATTATAATATATGTAGAATTGAATTGAAATTATTTATTTTACTTTTGCATGTTTGCATGCCTGGATTAATGCCCTTGGCTTAATCTAATAATAAGTTATTTTGTGAATGCAAGTGGGCTTTAAGAACAAGAGACCACAGTCTAATACATGGTTTTCTTTAAGCAAATAAATGTTTTATGCCATTTGAGAAATCTGGAGCTGAGAGCAGCTCTACATTTTGTTCTTATGTTTCCATGGAAATAAGCTGATTAAAGGTAAAGGCAATACATCAAGAGGCCTGAACATTATTTACTGAGAGAAATGTAAAATTAAAAGGTACAAGGACAAGCAGTTGAGTAAAAAATTAAGTTTGAAATTGTTGGATGTGAATAAGAGACACCAGCTTTTCTGGTAACTAAATACTTGAATGCATTTACTAGAAGAGGGTGTAATTTAATTTTATTTAAAGATAGCCAGTGCACTTTTTCTTAAGGGTAAAAGTTAATGTTTTCTGAAAACATACAAGTCATTTTTCATATCTGGGATGGGAATAAAGATAAGAACAGACAGCATTTAATGTAAGTAGGAACAGAGATTGTAACATGCGTCTTACCACGGATAACCTTAATTTAGGTTTTGCTTGTGTATGCAGCTGTCGATTTGGGACAGTTGTGCCTATCAGAAGTGTTAAACTTAATTATTTGAAGGTGGACATTTTTGTCTGATTGTTTTAAGTTTATTTATTTATTTTACATTGAGTTAGGTTCTGGGGTGTTATGAATGTGTATATTTTTTGAAGGTTTTCATTAAAACAAGAAGTCTTGTAAAATGTGACATAGGCTCAAATGGAGACAACAAGAAGCAACTTTATAAAAGAGCAACCTGCCAAACAGTGGGATGCATGTAACACAAAGTCTGGAAATAGACATTTACAATAGCTGTCATGTATAATAGGTGGGAATCATAACTTTTTATCATAATGGATACAGTAAACATATTATTTTTGGAATGTGAATGGCCTCACAGTTATAGACAAAAAGGTAAAAGTATTGAATTATATTAAGAAATGCAGAGTGCAAATAGCAATGCTGCAGGAGACATACTTGGAAAGAAATGAGCATGTGAATTTAATAAAGAGAGGATTTCAGGAGGGATATTCAGCAGAGTATCAGGGACAAAGTAAAAGGGGAATACTTGTACTGATTGTTAGATGTGCTCCAATAGTGATAGAAGAGGGAAAAAAAAGATAATGGTAGAGTTGTGGTAGTAAGGAGCTTCCGGCAAGGGAGGATTCCTCTGGCATGTATTTATATTCCACCTAAAACTATTATGGAGTTTAAGAAAATGCTGAGAAAACTAATCCGCTTTTAGCAGGGAATATTACTTAGTGGTGGTGACTGGAACTTTATTTGCAGTAGTGAAGATGTATCTGGGGGGCTAGAAGTTAAATATAACAAAAAAGAGGCTATAGTTCTGAAAAAATATATGAAAATGTTTGGTATGAAAATTATAAATTCAATATTATGAATGTGGAGAAAGACTTTATTATTCCCCAAGGTGCAGTAACTGGGCTAGACTAGACAAAAATTGTTTCACAGGAACATGTCCATTTAATTGAAAGCTTCGACTCACATTCAATAACTGTTTCAGATCATATGCCAATAACAGCCAAGATAAAAATGCAGAGTAGTGAAGTACAAATGAGACACTGGCACTTCCCAAACTACCTACTAAAAGAGAGGAATTTAAGGAATGAATAATGGAAATTATTCGAGTTATTAGGGAAGACCATTTTTTTCATAAGGTATAGCTAGTGAGTGGCATAAAATGAAAGTGGAGTTTAAAGATAGATAGAAATAAGAAAAAGCGATATGCTTAAGAAGTAACAAGAATTATTTGGAGTGGCTGACAAAGTTTAAAGTATTGCAAAATAAGGGGGATCTTGCAGAATAGTAAGAGATGCAGTGGTAAAGAGAAAGCAAGGGAGTTTCTGAACATTATGCATGAGTTTAGAAAGACTGCTGTGAAGCATATGTTTTTGATAATAACCCCAGAGTACAGAAATATTTAGAACAACAACTTGGGCAAAAGAAAGAAGAATGAAGTGTTGCTAAAAATAACCAGAGGTCCTACAGAAGAATTGGACATATTTTGGAAATGTTTATGAAAATTTGTATAAAGCAGAGAAATGTGGGAATCAAGAAAAAGCACGAATGGAAATATTTGTAGAATACTTGATTATACCATAGTAGAGGTAGATGATGGCCAGCAATTAACAGCTTGGATAGGAGAAGATGAGATAATGGTGATGTATATTCAATCTGCAGGAAAGTCTCCAGGGGTAGATGGTATTCATGAGGAAGTTTGGAATCTAGGAGGGAAGAAAGTGATAAATATCTGGTAGGCTTTGTTCAACAGTATATTAAAAGGAGAGAAAGTCCCAACTTCCTGGAAGAAAGCTGTGTTGGCTGTAATACCTAAAGATGGTAAAAGACCCATTAGACATGGCTTCATGGAGGAATATTTCAGTTTTAAATCATGATTATTTCAGTTTTAAATCATGATTATAAAGCTTTTGTCTATAATAGCAAAGATAATGTCAAATGTGTTGCTAGAATTGATAGATATGAATCATTTTGATTTTGTGGAGAGGAGGCAAACATTTGACAACATTAATGGAACAGTGATGATCCAGAGGGATGCAGAATGTAAGAAAATGCCACTGTTGTTGGTGGGTATTGATGCAGAGAAAGCATTCAATAGAGTAAGCTGGGATTTTATGAGTAGGACAATGGAAGCATTTGCATTCCCTAATAGAATAATACAGTTAATTAGAATGATACATGAAGGTTGAGAGACCAGAATTAAAGTGGGAGGGTTCCTCTCTGATAAGTTGAGTTTAAACAGAGGAACCAGACAGAGGTGTCCTTTTCCCCCCATTGTTGTCTGCATTATATTTAGAGCCATTGGCAAAGAAATAAGTGGCACATAAATTCAAGGATATAATTGTATAGTAAACAACAAAAGTTGGCTTTATTTGTAAAAGATATTATTTTGTACCTGATAAAGAAAATTACATTTTAGTATTGTAGAATATTCTGAGACAGTTTCAAGTCTTTTCAGGATATAAAATTAATGAAAACCAAACAAACTCTATAACTGTAAACTAGTGCTCACACATGAATTGGTTTATCAATAACCACATTTATGAGGACGTGATAAAATGAAGTCTTTAGGAGTGTTTAAAAAGGATTCTGTTTTGGCAACTAAGGATACGTGGGAAGAGACTAAAAAGATAATACAAAAACTGAGAAACTGGAAGCTCTTGTTTATGGATATAGATAGCAAGATACAAACAGTAAAATGTTTTAAGTTCCTTTAGTTTTATACACAGCTCAGACAAGTTTTCTTTATCAACCAGAGGAGAAGTTGTATATAATAATGGAGTTGTAACTTTATCTGGAAGATGAAGAGGGCAAGAGTCAAGTGGGATAAATTGATCCTTCCAGAAGAACAAGCTGGTTACGGATTACCAGATTTGAATGGACATTTTAGAGCTACACAGTTCAGGCTCATATACACAACAAAAGCAGAAAACTCTAATTAAAATTGGAAAGAGATGATGATGAAGCAGGGGAAAATTCAAGAAATAAGGAGAGAGTGGTATTTTAGATGTAGATCCTTAAGGAGAATAACAACATCCATACAGAATGTTATATTCATAAAGTAGCAACCAACACGAAAATGGAGAAAAGAGATTCTGCCAGTAGGGATGACTGCAATTAGAAGTACAGACAATAGGCAAGTGGTGGCTGGAATTTGCTGGAGGAAACTGGCAAAGGAACAAAGATATTGGGAGCAAATAACTAGAGAGGGGAAGGTAGTAGAGTGGGAAGAGGCCAAGAAGATATTTGGACTGCAGGCTAGAAACTGCCTTCCCTGTCAGGGATTGATATGTAAAGAGAAAGGGACAGAGGAATCCCTGGGTGAAAGACTCTGGTAGACTTTTTAGTTGAATCTAGAATAGAAGATGCTGCTAAAAATGGATAGGTAGTAGGGCTAATAAAATATTGCCTGATAACTATAGGAATCAATTGGAAGATGTTAAAAAAAGACTGGGAAGAAAGACTGGATAAGCAATTTACAGGGAAACAATGGGAGGACATATGTATGGCTCCCAAATGTGCAACAAAGTCTAGAAGATTTAGGATTTTTGCTTAGAAGTGTTTGCATGGATATTTTTATACTCCAGACAGACTCCAAAGAATTTTTCTTGTGGTAAATTCCCCAATGCCCATACTACCTTTTGCCTACACCTAACACCTAACCTTATAGTTCCTTCTTCCCTTAATGCAAAATCTCTAGGCTTTAATCATATTCTACCAACCCTCCACTACCCTAGATCATCTAATAATAAATCTAACCTTAAGATACTCTACAAACTTCAAAAATTTTTAGATCACCTAAAACAATGTATTACTCAACATGGTGACATTCATCCCAATCCAGGCCCCACCACTCATCTAGACCCTGCCACCTCTACACTACCCCACACTCCTAATACCTCCCTCCTCATCTTTCACCTCAACCTAAGAAGCATTAACAACAAAGTACACAGCCTACATGCTATGATAGCCACACACTCCCCAGACATCATGTGTCTCTCAGAAACATGGCTGAAACCCGCCACAAAGGATGAAGAAATTCTCCCACCTGGCTATAATATCCTAAGGAATGATCGAATAACCAAAAAGGGTGGGGGAATAGCTGTAATGTTTAAAAACAGACTTAACATCATTAGGAACACATTGCACCCCCCCCCCAAGTCTCTAATATTGAACTCATTGCACTGAAGATCTGCCTAAACTCCCATAAATGTATTAATCTAGTAGTAATCTATATCCCACCAGGGAAAAACCTTGAGCTTACTTTAAGTTGGTTAGCCGCAAACTACCCTCAGGAAACCATTATACTAGGGGACTTTAATATTGACTGGTCCCACTGCTCTGCCAAGACATATCCCCACCCAATCAATCTATATGGCTTCTCCCAAAATATCACAGCTCCTACCAGAATTGGTAACGCTCAGCAAAAGGAGAGTACCATTGACTGGATTCTCACCAATAAAGCTGCTAACAATTATTCTACCGGTACCCTCCCCAATGACTTAAGTGACCACCTTGTCACTTATATTATAAAGCACAAGCTTTGTACTTCCAATCCACCCCTACATAAACTTATCCGAAACAGGAAAAAGTTCAACCTAGATCTATTCCTAGCTGAACTAAAATTCTGCAACTGGTCTACCCTAACCTCTCTTCCCCTAGCCGAGAGCGTGTCATACTTTAATGACTCTTTCCTAAACATCCTTGACTCCCATGCTCCAAATCGATTAATTAGAACTAAAAATCGCATAGCTCCCTGGCTTACAAGAGAAACCAAAGCAAAAATTAAACTTCGTGACCAGGCTTGGAACAAATGGCGAGCCACCAAAACTCCCCTAGATCGTATTAAATTTCAATCACTCAGAAACTCCACGAAATCAGACATCGCTAGAGATAAAAAACAGTACTTCTGTCACCTCCAGGACAAACATCAGTCTAACCCAAAAAAGTTCTGGGCTGGATTCAACAATCTCCTCCATCCTGGTAAATCCTCTACCCCTATACCCGAGAAACTTACTAGTAATAAACCTGAAGAGATAGCCAATGCCTTTAACATTTTTTTTACGGAGACCATTCAGTCCCTTGCCAATCATCTACCTACCTCTTCCCCATCATTAACTCTTCCTCCTGACTCACCTCCTCTCTCCTTTAAACTACAAACAGTATCCACCTCCTATATTCGTACCCTACTAAAAAAACTGAAACCATCCACCCTTGCGGCCGATCGTCTCCCAGCGGAATACCTCCAATTAGCCTCTGATGTCATTGCCTATCCCATATCAATTTTGATTAACAGATCCATAACCGAGGCCACCGTCCCCCCCATTTGGAAAATCTCATATATCATTCCACTTCACAAAGGAGGCTCCTCCACTGAAACATCTAACTATAGGCCCATCGCAATACTTTCTCCAATAGCAAAAATTTTAGAACAGTGTATTCACAAACAACTCCTCCACCACCTCACCCTCAATAATCTGCTATCATTTACCCAGCATGGCTTTCGCCCCCATCACAGTACTACTACTGCCCTCCTCTCCTTTGTCGACTCAATAAACAATAACCGTAACAATAAACTTATATCCTCTGCGCTCTTTCTTGATCTATCAAAAGCTTTCGACATGGTAAACCATCAGCTATTACTCCACACCCTGCAAACCTTTCATCTGGACAACTTGACACTCAACTGGTTCAAGGACTACCTTTCTGGTCGGCACCAAGCAGTCCTATGGCATAATAGTCTATCTCAACTACTCCCTAACAACATTGGCGTCCCACAAGGCTCCATACTTGGCCCCCTTCTTTTCTCTGTTTTTATTAATGATCTCCACACAATCATCCCTAGAACCACTTGTATACAATATGCGGACGACTCCACCCTGATCTGTTCTGATCTCTCTCTCCAGAAACTCCAAACAGCCACCCAACTATGTTTTGCCAAAGTTGAAAAATGGTTCTCTGACCTGAAACTCATACTTAACCCAACTAAAACCAAGTTACTCCTATTTTTCCCCTCGTCTACCACTCTCCTACCCCCGGTGCCACAACCTGCAAATTCTAGGTCCTTTTATGTCGAATCCTTTAATGGCACCATCATTGAGCCCGTCTCCCACACCAAGCTATTAGGTGTCACTATTGACCATAAGCTCAAATTTGATATGCACATTGCCCAAACCATCAAGTCAGTTAACAAGAAACTAGGTTCAATGTACAGAATCAGGAACTTTCTCACTCCTCATGCTAGATTAACCATTGCCCGCACTCATCTCCTCACCACCCTACTGTATGCCTCCCCTATATTTTCCTTCCTCAATAAACGTGAGCTCAATAAATTTTCTACCACCTACCACCATATTGCTAGATTTATTACAGGAACACCCTATCGCACCCACCATTGCCTCAACCTCAGGAAACTAGGCTGGCTAGAACTGCCCAATCTTCTTAAATTCAATCAACTCACCGAAGCATTTAAAATTATAAATCAACCAGACAAAACCCTCTCACTGAGTAAAATCCTGACCCCATACACCAACTTAAGTTCCCTTAGGTCTTCAAATAGTAACCAAGTATCAACCATCAAATCTAATAACTTGGGCGACGCTCTTTATGCGAACTCTATTGGAAAGCATTGGAACTCCCTTCCTAACTACCTTAGACTCGTGCCATCACTTAACCAATTCAAAAACAGTCTCAGAGAATACTTAAAGTCCCACTGGTTGTGCCCATGTCTAAACCCAGACTAATTCCTATAGGTTTCATAGTTCCCTTCACTCTTCTCACTCAAAAGCTCTTCTCTACCATTTGACTTACCACACCTGTACCCATGTCATCATACCACATTAGCTTGTCCTGTCACCTCCTTAGCTTAGCATTTTTTCTTCTACCATGTATATATTGATGTCATATTGATTTGTTATCCTTATAATGTTGTACCTCTAACTAATTGTAGTGTGTTATTTTTCTCTTTATTGGAGCTTTTCTCCTCGGGCCTCTACTGAAAAAGGATATGTATCCAGCTAGACTAGCCCGGTCAACAAATGTAAAATAAAATAAAATAAATAAATAAATGGCAAATGTAGGAGGTGTGATGGGGAAGAAAGAGGTAACTAGGAACTTATATTTTGGGAGTGTAATTAGTTGGCAGACTTTTAAAAATTCCTTACAAAGTACTTTGTCAGAGATATTTGGTGAGTAAATGGCTGTAAATAAGGAAGTGTTTTTTGAGGTGGGGATACAGGATCCGAATTGGCAAGACATAGTAAGGCCTTGTTAAGTTTAACTCTGATGATGGCCAAAAAAGCAGTTTCTAGAAAATGGAATTCAAAGTCTAAACCAACTGCATTTGAAGTATTGAATATTGTAACAAAGATAAAAGAACTGGAAATTGGATCTTTAGAAAAGGGGTGGAGCAAATTACATAGGAAAAATGGAAACTGTGGGAACATAGGAGAAATTGAAGTTGTAGGAACACTAAATGCAGAGTAATGTTTTGGAGGAGGAGTGAGGTTTAAGGGAAGGCGGGAATTGATAATTTTATGTAATGTTGGATTGATGATGGTTGTTTAAAAGAGGTCTGTATTATGTGATCGAAGAGTCTACTCTTCGAACACATAATAATCGAGAAATACACAGCAAATGCTGTATACCGTGAATTTTTTTCCTTGGAAAAAATTAATTTGGGCTGTTATTGGGACTTGCCCTTTTCTTCAATGTAGAGCGATCTCGGAGTTGGTATATTTAGTTAGGGAGGGTTCGAAGTCCCCCACTTGATTAGTGTTTTTTTTTTTTTTTTTTACGCCCACGTGAATTTTTTCCTGAGTTAAAAATTTGCAGACGTGGTCATTCGTGGTTTACAGCGTTCGCTGTGTATTTGTCGATTATTATGTGTTCGAAGAGTAGATTCTTCGATCACATAATATAGACCCATATAAAAAGAGTATATTTGATGTATAATGTTTGTAAATGTGAACATGCTAACGTGATTGTTGTCATTTATTGAAATGTATGTGTGCATATGTCTTAAGTGATAATTCAGTAAAGATGTTAAAAATGTAGGATGCAAATTGGAATGTTACAGGAGAGACATTTAAGTAGAAATGAACATGTGAATTTCACAAAGAAAGTACAGCTGAGGGTTAGCGACAAATGAAGTGGGGATAATAACACTTCAGTAAAGATAGAGGGGAGCAAAGATAGTAATGATAGATTTGTGACAATAAAAGGTTAATGGCAAGGAAGGAGGGTTACCTGATAAATCTTGACTAACAACTTTACTAACACATGTCTTGCTACCCAACCTGCTGTTGCTACCCATCCTGCTGTTTAGCCAAGTATCTATGCCTCATAGCATTTGAATGTCTAAGCATTGTGATTTATGCAATCTGATTGTATTCTATGTTCACATTTTCTGATACATCTTTGCCAATCAGATGCAAGTCTGCACATTGTGTATAATGATATCTGCCTGTATTCTTAGTCTGTATTTTTCTAAACATGTCTGCCTGAGTTTATCATTCAGTGATGTATGTACTGTTTATTTTTTGGTATGTGGAGCTTTTCTCCCCGGGCCTCCGCTGAAAATGGACATGTATCCATTCGGACTATCCTGGTCAACAAATGTAAAATAAATAAAAATACATAAAATAAAATAAATTACACTGGCATGAATTTATATTCCATCTAAAACTACTATTATGCAGCTTTTCATAGAGGATTTTGTTTATGGGTGGGGATTCCAAGCTGATTTAAAATTGTGAGGATATATTAGGAGACCTAGAATGGGAAGTAGAACAAAACAGGGCAAATTTCTAAAGAAATACACAAGACTGTTTGGAATAGAAGACATAAATTTAGTAGCAGAAGCTTAGAATTCCCCAAGGTAAAAAAAAAAAAAAAAACTGGGCTAGAACAGATGGAAATAACATTTGACAGGAGCATGGGTAGTTAATTGAAAGCTTTCAAAGCACATCCGATAACTATTTCAGGTCATGCATCAGTAAATACTAATACAAAGGTGCAGGTCAATTAAGCAAAAATGAGACATTGGTGTTTTCTTACATATTTGTTAAAAAGAGAGGAATTTAAGGAACCAGTATTGGCAGTGATTCAAGAATTATTAGGGAAGATGAACATTTCTTCAGAAGAGATAGCTATGGAGTTTACAATTATGGTAGAAGTAGAGATATGGCAAAGAAGCAATAGGAATTATTTAGAATGTTTGTCAAAGTTTCAAGTATTGCAAAAGAGGAGTCTTACAAAACCAGAAGAGGAACTATTTTTGAGTTCTAAAGGAAAAGCAAGGGAGTATTTGGATAATATGCATGAGTGTAGAAAGGCTGACCTTAAGCAAATATTTTGGTAATTCCAAAGCCCAGAAACTCACAATGACTTTGGTAGCAGAAAGTAGAAAGGATTATTGCCAGACTTAGGGAGCCTATGACAAGAAACTAAACAGAGATCTTATAGAGGTATTAGAGAGAGATTTCAGAAACTCTGTGCAAATCTGTATAAAGCAGTAGAATGGGTGGGGGGGGGCAAGAAGAGGCACAAAAGGAGAAAGTGGAAGAATTGTCATTGTCAAAGGAAGATGAGGCTCAAAATTAATAGTTAAGGAAATAAAAATAGTGATTTATAATCAGTCATCAAGGAAATCTTCAGGAATAGATGGTATTCCTGTGCATGTTTGGAAGTTAGGAGAGAAGAAAGTGATAAAGATATGTAAGGTATCATTTAACAATATTTTAAAAGGAAAGACCGTACCAGCACCTTGGAATAAAGCTGTGGTGGTTGTGTTACCCAACAAGGGTAAAGACACTTCAGACCCAGCTTCACATAAACAAATTTCAGTTTTAAGTTATGATTATAAAGTGTTTGTCTAAACTTGCTAAGAAAATGGCAAAAGTGTTGCCAACATGTGTACATATTTGATCACTATGGTTTTGTTGAGGGGAAGCAAAAATCTGACACCATTAATACAACAATAAACTTTGGCTCTAGATGATTGTCACTGTTGAAGTGACATCTCGACCCCATGAGCAGGAATGGGAAAGGGGGTTATGGATGAATGTATCAGTATGTAAGAAAATGTTGCTTTTGTTGGTGAGTCTTAATGCAGAGAAAGCATTCATTAGATTCAGCTGGGATTTCATGAGTAGGGCAGTGGAGGTATTTGCATTCCCTTAAAGAATGATAGGGTTATTTAAGATGAGAGGCATGAATTACGGTGGGAGGCTTCATCTCTGAGACCCGTTAGAGAGACCAATTGGCATAATGGTAAAGGTCTTTGCCTGACATGCACACGGTACAAGGTTCAATCCTGTTTGGATTTTGGATGTTCTCCCTGTGTCTCAGTGGGGTTCCTGCCGCCTCCGAAAAACTTGCTGAGTTTTTCCATCTCAGAACTCCCCAGTGATTGGAGCTATGGGCAGCAGCACAGACTCTACATGGTGCCCTATAGAGGTAAGAGTTATACAGACCAACCGCTTTGGGCATCTACTGTGGTGCACAGTATCCTCAAGATAGGAGAACATGGATCACAGATTGCGTGCGATGGCAGGGCTAGCCATTTTATGGTGTAAAAATATGGCTCTAGGTGATTCGGTCATGTTGACTAATGTTGGCAAAATGGGCATAGGTAGCTACCAGTGATCAGTCAGTTGAAGTTCCGGCCTACTCTGGCCTACACTAGGGACCCATGTTAATGGTGGGAGGGGTGTATGTGCCCCTGTTGGCCAGTGTGCTTCCATAAATCCCAGCAGCCCTGGGTTAATAAGCTACTGGCTGTCCGGTGTCTAGTTGCCCAGCCTGGGTTAATTGGGATTGCTCTGTTGAGCAAAAGCTGGGCATAAGACCAATCAACCTGCCAAACACGAACTGAGAATTGCTACACTTAATGCAAGTTCACTGACAGGATGCAGATTTGAAGTGGATGTGCAGCAAAGCCACTTGGCTTGGGATCCAGAGTCTACTACTCAGGAGGAGAGGGACACGATAGAAACGATGTGGGAATTGTGGTGAGAGAGAGGCTTCAGAAGGTAGTGAGGGATATCATCAGAATTAATGACAGACTCATGGCAGTCAGGCTCCAGTGTAGTGATAGGGCAGTATTCATAAGCTCAGCCTATGCCCCACAGCAAGGTTGTGATAGTGAGGAAAAGAGTGCATTCAGCAAGCAGTTGCAGGACCTACTAGATAAAGCAGGACAGCATGAATTGGTGTTGATAATGGGTGACTTGAATGCACATATCGGGACAGACGGAACAGGATGTGAGGACTGCCTGGGTCCACATGGGTGGGGCAACAGGAATAAAGAAGACTAAGCCATTCTAGACTTTTGTCTGGCAAATGGCTTGATAGTAGCCAACATATGGTTCAGAAAGAGAGAGAGTCACAAGATCACATACAAGAGTAGCCAACATGCAACTCAGGTAGACTTTCTCATAGTAAGAAAAAGGCACTGGAGTAGAATCCATGATTGCAAAGTCATCCCAGTGAAACAGTCAGCCCACAGCATAAACCACTGGTTGCCACAATCAGCTGCAAGCAGTGGTCAGAGAAGGCGTTAAGGTCAACCGAGACCAGGCTGAAGACCTGGAAGTTGATTGGAAAGAAAGCACAGCAGTTCAAGGAATTACTCATGACTTTAGCACCCCAGGAAGGGAAGGAAATAGTTGGAGTTAAAGAAGAATGGCAGTGGCTCAAAACAGCATGTGTTAGGACTACAGAAGATATAGACCAACCACTGGTTTATGCTGTGGGCCAATTGTTTCAATGGGGATGACTGGTGCAATCACGGTCTCTACCCCATTGTTCTTTCCTTACTAGTAGGAAGTCTACCTGTATTGCATGTTGGCCACTCTTGTATGTTATCTTGTGACTGCCTCTCTTACTGAACGATGTGTTGGCCACCATTGATCCATTTGCCAGACAGAAATCTAAAATGGCCTCTCATCCTTTACTTCTGTCATCCTACCCATGTTGGCCCAGGTAGTTGTGATAGCTTGTTTTGTCTGGATAGGTACATTCAGGTCTCCATTATCAACACCAAATGATGTTATCCAGTTTTATCTAGTAGGTCCTGCAATTGCTGCCTGAATGCACTCTTTTCCTCACTGTCACAACCCTGTTTTGGGTTTATATGATAAGGTTTTGACTAATGCCCTATCTTACACTGGAATTTGATTGCCATGATTTTGGTGACATCCTCACTGTCTGCCCTCCTCCTAAGTAGTAGACTCTGGATCCAAAGTCCAGTGGCTTTGCTGCAATGCCCTTCCATCTTTTGTCCTTTGTTACCATCATGTCATGCACTCTCATGCTGTCTTCTGTCAGTGAACCTATACTGAGTGTAGCAATTCTTATTTCAAGTTTGGCAGGTTGATTGGTTTTACATTCAGCTTTTGCTCAACAGAGCCTGTCCCCAGGTAACTCAAGCTGGGCAACTGGACACCAGCTGGTCAGTAGCTTATCGACTCGGGCTGCTGGGCTTTATGGAGGGCACACACTGTCCAATAGGAGCACATGGATCCCTCCCACCATTAGCATGGGTCTGTGGCATAGGTTTGAGTAGGCTGGGTCCTCAACCCACTTATCACTGGCAAATACACATGGTCTTTTTTGGCAACATTGGTCAACACGACCTATTCACAGAGAGAAATGTTTACACCATCAAGTGGCTAGCCCTGATGTGGCTTGCAGTCTCTGATCTATGTCATCCTTTCTAGAGGATACTGCACACAACAGCTGATGCCCAAGTGGTTGGTATGTACAACTCTTCCCAAGATAGACATCATCTAGAGTCTGTGCTGCTGCCCAGAACTTGCATGAGAAACACTCAGCATGTTTTTGGGAAGTAGGAGAAACCCTGCAGAGACACAGGGAGAAACTGTAAACTCCATGTAGGCATTGGCTAGAAGTTAGGACTGAACCTTGAACGTTATGCATAGGAGGTGAAGACCTTAACCACTGTGCGTGCAGGGCATATAAAATATTGCAGATTAATTGTAAGAATCAGAAAGGTTAGAAAAGATTAGAAAGGGAGACTGAAAAGGAAATTTACAAAGGAACCATGGGGTGACATCTGTGAGGCTTCAAAGTATGCAACAACGTCCAGAAAGTTTACAATTTTTGCATGTAAGTATTTGCATAGCTAGTTTTATACATCAGATTTTAGAGTATTTTTGTTGGGTATATAGCAATTGCTGGAGATGTGATTGGGAAAGAAAGATATAGAGGGGTATTACGATTTTTGGGGTGAATGTAACAAGTTGGCAGATTTTAAAAAGCCCCTAGAGTGTACTTTATCAGAAATATTGTTGGAGCAAATGAGTTTCATTAATGAAATGATTTTTTGAATTGGGCTAGAAGATCTGAATTCCTAGGTGTAGTAAGGCCTTACTAAGTTTAATGTTTTTGAATGCCAAAACAGCAATCAATAGAAACTGGAAAGGAAAATGTAAGGCAACGTTAAATGAAGTGTTGAATATTGTGAAGGAGATGATAGAACTGGTGGTGAGATCTTTAGAAAAGGGGAAGAAACAAATTACAAAAATAAATGGAATTTGTGTGAACGGTGCTTGCCAAATAAAGTTCAAAATGAGGAGAGAAATTTAAAGGAAGGCAGGTCTTGTGTAATTTATGTAATTTTTTTAAACACCTTTATTAAATTTATCACTTAAGACATAGCTGAACATAGATTAATAGAAAAGAAAACAAACCATTTTAATGTTTTTTTCCCATTTAAATGCAATATATAACACATATATTTTCCTTTCTATTATCAGTCCAGCATTACAAAAAATGCTGACTTCCTGTCGTCGCTTAAACCTCACTCTTCCTCCTCTTGAACTTTATTGTGCATGTATTGTTCCCACAGTTTCCATGTACTTCTTTGTATTTTACTCCTTCATTTTCTAAAGATCTCTCTTCCAGTTCTTTCTCTCTCTCAATAATATTCAGTACTTCAAATATGGTTGGCGTAGGCTTTGTTTTCCATTTTCTAGTAACTGCTTTTTGGCAGCCAACAGAATTAAACTCTGTAAGGCCTTACTATATCTAGGCAATTCATATCCTGAATGCCAATTAAAAAAATTGTTTCCTTGCTTACAGCCATTGGGTCACCCAATATTTCTGATGGAATACTCTGCTGGAAATTTTTTAAATCTGCCAACTCATAATTACTCCCATTTACCTCTTTCTTCATCACATCTTCAACATTTGCAATTTACTTGAGGAAAAATTCTTTGAAATATACTTGGGGTATAATGATACCCATGCAAACACTTTCAAGCAAAACTCCTAAATCTTTTAGATTTTGTACATTTGGGAGTCATACATATGTTTTCCCATTATTTTCTTGCATATTGTTTTTCAAGTCTCTTCCCAATTTTTTCCAGCCTACTATGATTCATTTTTACAGTTGTCATGCAATAGTTTGTATGCCTTACTAGTTATCCTTTTTTAAACAACTACTTTTGTTCTAGCTTCAACTAAAAACTCTACCCAAGCATGCCTTTAACTTAAAACCCCTCTGTCCCTTTTTCTTTGCCTGTACTTTGAGATCAAAATTTGTTAGGGAAGACTGACTCTAAACTGCAGTCCAAATGTTTTCTTGGCCTTATCCCACTCTATTACCTTTCTTCTTTGAGTTATCTGCTCCCAGTATCGTAGTTCCTTTGCCAGGTTTGTCCAGAAAATTCCAAGCTTTCTTGCCTGCTTTCTGTACCTCTACTTGCAGTCATCCATATTGGCAAAATATCCTTTCTCCATTCTTGTATTGCTGGTTGGTGTTCTCCTTAAGGATCTGCATTCAAAATCCCACTCTTTATTTCTTGAACTCTCCCCTTGCAGTATTATCCCTTTCTACTTTGAATTATAACCTTCTGCTTGTATTATGTACAGGAGCTTAACTGAATAGCTTTAAATTATCCCTTTAAATCAGGTAAACCTAAACTACCATGTTCTATCGGAATATTCAGCTTGTCTTACTTAACTCTTGCCCTCTTTCCTTCCTAGGTAAATCACTTCAGTTCTTTATTAACTATTGTTTACAACTTCTCCTCAGGTTGATAAAAGTACGCCTGACCCGTATACAATACTAAAGGGAATAAAGGCATTCTCACTGTTTGCTGTCCATATCCATAAATAAGATTTTCCAGTTTCACAATTTTTGTATAATCTTTTGCTTTGGTTGAATCCCACATATGCTTAGCTGCCATAACAGAAGTGTTTTGAATCAATATTCTTAAATAGTTCATCTTATCACATTGCCATAAATGTGCGTATTGCTGAACCAATTTGTGTGTGCGGGTACATAATTTATTGCTGTAGCATTTGTTGTATCTTCATTAATTTTAAATCGCTGAAGGACTTGAAACTGTTTAAGAATGTTCCATAAAACTGAGCTGGATTTATCAGGCAAAAATAATATCTGCATACAAAGCTACATTTTCTTGATTACCATACCAATTTTATCCTCTTATTTCTGAGTCTCTTATTTTCTTCACCAGTGTCTCTAAATATAAAGCAAATAGCAAAGGGGAAAGAGGACACCCCTACCTGGTTCCTATGTTCAAACACAGCTTATCTGAGAGGAACCCTCCTGCTTTAATTCTTGTCTCTGATCATTCATACGTCCTTCTGATTAACCTTACTGTTTTATCAGGGAATAGAAATGCTTCCAGTTTCCTACTCATAAAATCCCAGCTTACTCTGTCAAAAGCTTTCTCTGCATCAAGACCCACCAACAACGTAGGTATTTTCTTACATTTTGATTTCCTTTGGATCATCATTGTATTAATGTTGTCAAATGTTCGCCTCCCCTCCAAGGAACCACACTGATTCATATTTATTAATTTTGTCAACACCTTTGCCATTTTTTTTAGCTAGTATAGAAATAGCTACTTTATAATCATGGTTTAAAATTGCAGTGGTTCCTATATGAAACTGGGTTTGAATGGTCTTTGCAATCTGTAGGTAACACAGCCACCACAACTTTCTTCCAAGATGTTGGTGCTTTTTCTCCTTGTAAAATACTGTTAAAATCTTCAGATCTTTATCACTTTCTTCCCTTCTAATTTCCAAACATACATAGAAATACCAATTTGTTCCTAGAGACCTTCCTGAAGATTAGCTGAAAACAGTGATGGATAAATCGGTCACCTTCTATCTTAACTATTAGTTGCTGAGCCTCACCCATCTCTAACCTTGGCATAATTGTCTTCCACAACTATTTCCAGTTACTCTTTCTTGATTTCAGCATTTATCTGCATTTTACAGCTTTCATAGAATTTCAAGAATTGCTCTAAAACCTGTACAGGATCTCTGGTTAATTTTTCTTGTTATAGGGCCGTAGGTTTGGAAGGCACTCCCAAGCCAAGCTGAGAATTGAACGGGAGAACCTCTTGCTGTGAGCATTGTTACCTCACAGCAAGAGGTTCTCCCGTTCGATTCTCGGCTTGGCTTGGGAGTGCCTTCTGTGTATTCTGCATGTCCTCCCCACGGTTGGGTAGCATTCGAAAGACATGCGTGCATAAATGGGCATGCCTTTGTTGAAGGTTGGGCGTTGAGCTGGCACATCGGTATTTCGTAAAAATCTACTGCCAATCATTAGCGGACCGGAGTTCTGCTGTGGTGACCCCTTACTGGGAAAAAGCCGAAAGACAAACAACAACAATAGGGCCATAGGTTTGGTGACGGCCCTTTCAATGTTTTGTTATCTAAACCTTTGTGCTAAAAGTTTTTGTGCTCTGGAGTTATCAAAAGTAGTTGCTTAACTGCAGTCTTTCTAAACTCATGGATATTATACAGATACACCCTTATTTTCTGTTTAGCACTTTGCATTTGCTCCTTCTCTTTTTCTGTGAGATTTCCTTTATTCTGCAATACATTAAACATTGTCAGCTCCTGTAAGTAATTTCTGTTACTTCTTAACATTCTCTTTCTCTTTTATTTTAGGCATATTTTTAAACTCTATGTTCATTTTATACCAGTCACTGTCTATAACTTTTAAGGTATTTCTGTCTTCCCTAATAACTCTCAAATTATTTCTATAACCAATTTCTTAAATTCCTCTATTTTTAACAGGTAGGTGGGAAAGAGTCAGTGTCTTATTTTTACTTCATTACCTTGCATTTTTGTTTTTATTGGTGCATGATCAGAAATAGTTATTGGATATGTGTGAAAGTTTTCAATTAAATGCAAATGTTCCTGCGAAGTATAATTTGTCAAGTCTAGCCAAGTTATTGTACCTTGAGGAATAATATGTAAATTTTCTCCAAGTTCCTAATACTGAATTCACATCTTCCATACCAAGTTTATTCATACGTTTCTTCAGAAATCTACTTTATTTTGTTATATTGTCCCTTCTATGTCCCCCTGATACAGCCTCACTATTGCAAAACAAATGTCATTCCTTGCCTATAAATAATATTCCCTGCTGAAAGCTGATTATTTCTCCCAAAATTTTCTTAAGCTCCATAATAGAAGTTCTTGGAGGAATATAATTACATACCATTGTAATCCTTCTCCCTTGCCAGTAGCTCATTACTATCACAGATCTACCATTTTTGTCTTTTTTCCTTATCTATCACTATTGGAGCCTGTCTAGTAATTACTATAATTGCTCCCCTTTTCCTCTGTCCCTGTTGAATATCCATTCTAAAATCCTGTTTGTCAGCCTCACATGCTCATTTCTTTCCAAATGTGTCTCCTGCAATATTGCTATTTGCACTCTGCATTTCTTAATATAAGGCCATTCACATTCTAGAGTAATATAGACAGTATAGCCATCATGACAAAAGCTATTGCGCTCACTTGTTGTACGACAGTTTTTTTGAATATGTATTTCTAGCTTTTGTGTTTTGAAAAACAACTTGTATGTTTTCAGTAAGTATTATCTTTTAAACCTAGGAAAAAGTACACTAGCTGTCCTTAAATAAAAGTAAATTGTACACTGTTCTGTTAACCGCATTAAAGAATTAAGGCTGCTAGGGAGGTTGTTACCTTTTATTCACTTCCCATAATTTCAAATTTAATTTTTCCACTGAACTGTTTGTCATTGTACCTTTAATTTTTTTCATTTTCTTCAGTAAAGAATACTCAGAATTCTCAAGATTAACAGCTTGCACCTGTAGAAGTTTGTCTCCATGGAAATGTACTCAGCAATGAGTCTTTGTAGATTTCACTCAGAAAAGAATGCACAGCTGCCCTCAGCTCCAAGCATCTCGATTCCACTGAACATTTGCCAGTGGGAAAAAAAAAACAAGATAATATCTTTGCAGTTGTAAGAAGCTTAGCATTTTCATGGCTTTCATCATTTTGTCTTATTTTTAAAGCCTACAAGGTTGAAAAAACACCTGTTTACAGCTTAAGCCAAAGGTAGTAATCTAGACATTTGCCTTGTAAAATAAAAAAGAGAAAATATCCCAATTCTGCATTTAATATAATCAGTGCACTTTTACACCACACCCGCATACCAGCAGCCGAAGATCACAACATATGAACATTGAACTTGCTTTTATCCAGCCGTTTTTTCCTCTTGTTATACTGTAAAACGTTCATCTCCCAACACCAGACTCTGGTTCATGTCAAAAGTACTGTTGATTCTTCTACTAATCTCTGCATTTGTTGTCGGTCAAACATTTTTCCTTTGGAACATTAACAGAGGTTTCACTGGCAAAGTCTCTCTGTGAAACTTACTGTCAGAAGAATGATAAGCAGTCTCTTTCTGCTTTCTGACTCTCTGTTTGTTGGATAACATTTTTCCTTTTCTTTTCTGCTCTATTGCTTTTCTTTATCAAAAATGACTTTGATCCCTCAGGAAAAACACTTTGAAGACAGCTGGATACAGCAGCTTAAATCTCACACCTGCCCCCCGGCATTCCCTGATTGCTGTGATAAATATGCTTCTCTTCTGCCTGGTGTACAGTGAATAATCATTTTTTACAAACACTCTGCTGTCTCCAGTTTTAATTCTTTGCCCTTTGTCACAGTTTTGTCAGGGTCAACTCTTGGTGGTATGATTGCATCATACCTCTAAACCTGGAAACATCAAAAATCTGGACAAGGCCGCTGAAAAATAGATACAAATCTGTATGCTGATTAACATAAAATTTGCATACATAATTATGTAACACCCATCCACTTCAGTGGAATTGTGGGACACCAACTTTCAAATGCAAACTGAAGAATAGACTACCAAAATATGGCACCAGAGTCCCCCTACAGCCATTCCAGTGTCCCATTACCTGGCTCTTTCTCCCCATTTACCATAAACACTAATGTGCATACTGCTTTAATTCTACAATGATTATTCGGATTTTATTTTTACATTTTATAGCACAATGCACACGCACTAATAGACATCTGCTAAACAAAGCAGTACTGTCTCACAATGCAAATAAACTTAGCATTAAAACTTATCTTCCCTTGAAACGCACATTCATTGAAACAGCATTGAAACCCACACACCACATCCGAAGAAAATGCATATGGCCAGTGGTGGATAAATATTACTGTTGGGCTGTTTTTAAATCATAGTCCCCTTGCACATAAAACAAGAAATGTACATGTGTTCTTTGATACACCTTCCTGAGTTTATTAAATTATATTCCTTGTATAATACAGCACGCATTAGACTTAGAGCCCATTTTAAATTTATTGTTTGAACATTTTTCCAGTAGGCAATGAAACAAAATGCATGAACCCATAGTGACAAAACTGCCCAATTCAGAACCTTTCCATCATAAAAGTCTACTCACACATACACACATACAGACACACACACACACACACATATATATATATATATATATATATATATATATATATATATATATACACACACACACACACACACATATATATATATATATATATATAAAATGACAGTAGTGTAAGCCATGGGCATCTTGCACAGCTTCTCAAACTTATTTTCAATTTCAGTTTTTTGCTGGACTTACTCTGATTTGTGTTATCAGACCAACTCAGTAGCTGTAAATGCACAACAAAATAAACTAGGCGAACTGCATGTTTTAAGACTTCCAATTTTTAGTCCAAGTACTAACAGACCCTCTACTACATTTACCCTGATGCATTAAGACTATCATTATAATCCAGGTGCTGTTAACTGGCCACTCTTGCTTCTCCACTGTCTGCAGTGGAAAAATGTGTTTTATTTTGAATGTTGGAAATTGTACTGTACTTGTTTAAAATATTTTTCTTATAATGCAGCACAGAACATAGTAATTCTGATTTTCTGTTCCTGAATTTGGGCTAATGATATTTCCAAGATGCATGCAAATCATTTAAGACTGAACGCTTTAATTATAGAAAAGAAGTGTCTGAATCATGATTATAATTATGTCCAAAGAAAGACTGAGCTAAGCAAGCAGGGTTAATGCAGGCAGACTCTTCTTCTTTCGGCTTTTCCCAGTTAGGGGTCGCCACAACAGATCACCTTGTCCGCTCATGATTGGCAGTGGAGTTTTACGGTGTCAAGTTGCCAGCCCGATGCCCAACCTTCCGCAGAAGGCACACACATGCACGCACTCACACCTACGGCCAATTTAGAGTGTCCAGTCCAACTACAGCATGTCTTTGGGATGTGGGAGGAAACTGGATTATTATCACCAAATCTGCAAAGATGCGAGACCACTGTTTTTGTTTTCTACAAGCCTCCCCTGCTTTGAAAAGCCAATAATACAAGAATAAGAAGAGCACATTTGTTTACTTTCTGCATTGAATGGCGATCACTTTACTTAAGGCTACGACAATACAGGAGACTGCAGATGACAAATGGAATGAATGTGGCAAAGTGCAATAATCAAATATCTCCGTTTATACCACTCTGATTGAATTAATTGAATTCTGCTTTAATGTATATTTTCTGTATATATTACTGTAATCAAACTAAATTCCTGCTTTTATGTATATATTACTATATTTACTATCTGTCGCACTGTTTCTACTTCTGTACTAATTAAGTTTATATTTTTTCTGTATCTCATTGGAGCTTTTCTCCCCAGGCCTCCACTGAAAATGGGCTGTTTTAGGCCCAGTGGCCTTTCCCGGTAAACAAATGCAATAAAATAAATAAATAAATCTGTGGAACCATCTCTACTCTACATTAAACAAATAAGAATCCCATCTACATGACTGGTAACCCGGTCTCATTCTATTTGAGTGGTGGTAGCATAGCACAGTGGATTACAACTATGATCTGCTAACAAATTTCATTCTGTATTTCTGTGTTCAGTTCCCTCAGTATGGAAAACTGTGTGACTTAATACATAACCAGTGCTCCTAAGTCATCCTTGAAAATTGAATTTGAAAAGGTACGTAGTAGGGCCTACCTATTTAGGAACAATATACTTAGCAAACATTCTACAGTACCACTGAATGCATTTGCCCTCATATTTTTGAAACAAGTGAAGTAGGGAGTGAAGCACAACTGTCTGAAATATTCTGAGCTATACATGGGTACTGTGGATCAGAACAAGATGAAGATCTGCTACGACCTTGAGAATAAGGAAAAATTAGAAGGAAGTGCCTTTATCTTCTTCTGGGACGTGCTCTGTATGCTGCTTTCACTAGAGAGATCTAACTTTCTGGAAAAAAAGGATCAGTGTTCCTTCTTGGGAATTTGGGTGGGAGGTGGTAGATTGCTTAGTGGAAAGGAAAGGGAAAGCAGCGTTATGTTATGGCAGTATTCCAAAACCTGTTGGATCCAGTTATCTAATGGGAAGATTTTCCATTTACATGGAGTGAAAGTATTGCAAGTCAGACAAAATGCTGCTGTTACCACAGGTCAAGGGTATTTGAGAACTGCTCCTCTGAAGTACAGCCTTCGTTGCATTTTAATGCAGAGTCCCATCATTTTGAGTCAACAAGAATTCTTCTTTTACTAATGCCATTGAATTTGTGGCCTACGGTTTGAATTTGTATTGTATACCTTGTGGAGAAACTATTTCCTCAGCTGAACTGCCTACATGTAAAGAAAGAGGGCACAAAAACTAGTGATCAATAGATACCTGAATAACCCCAGTTTCAGTACTAGATAAGACAAATATGTAATTCACTGTGCAGATAGTAGATGCAGTTTACATTCACTCTAATGCCTGAAATTTCCAATCCCATCATGACAACTCACCAACCAAAGATAAAATGACAGACTATATATGCCATTCAGATATCCAAAAACATCAGCTCTAAGCAAAAAATGTCTAACCAAGTGCATTATCTTTTCTGCCATGTACACCTTGTACTAAAATCTACCAGGAACTTTGCAAAGATATATCAACAATACCTAGTGGCACTAAAACAGTTAAAATGTCCTTCTTGGACCTCTTTGTGTCTATAAGCAAAATTGTCAAAAGTACTGATCTGCAATACACTCCAAGTAGGCCACAGTAAAATGGGACAGATTTGTGCAAATTACTTTGAATCAGTAAAATGACAGCATGTAACATTTATGTACAATTAATTACAGGTGGGAATCAAGACTAGATACAATAATGTTATAACATCAAGTTATATTATAAGCACCATCCTAACAATGCTCATTATAGCAGACATGGAAGGTAAGGAGCATGCTGTTATAGGGAGGAAGGTATGCAACTACTTCTGATTACACTGGAAAATTAAATCACTGACATTCCAATGGAGCAATATTAGTGCTTACAAATTTGTCATCACTATGCTATTTCTATGCACCAGGGACTAAAACCTTCCTTAGGTCACATACAGCATTTGGCAGCTACTCTGGTACATTTTGTTGCACTCAATTACTATATAATGGACTACTCCTAGCCTGCCTCTGTACTTTTATTTAGTGGTATAGCTTAGCTACTTTTCCAGCCTTATGCATTATATGATGATGTATTATTATAGTACATCATAAACTACACATTTTTCATATTCTACTTTTATGCATTAGGTAATCACTGTATTTTCATACAAATCAGACTAAGCCTGTAAGCAGCAGCTTTAATTCAGATGTACATTTAATGTCTGCATCCATAACAGCCTGCCTTTGTTTATCTTGTGTACATGGCTTACTGCTGAGACTACTGCAATTATACATACTCCATGACTGATGGTGTATTACGTGATCGAATGATCACAATAGTGAATGCTCATAAGAGAGAAAATGCTGCACATCAAAGTGCTTTTTGTGGGATCATAGTACAGTGAAAATTGGAATATTTGCCCTTTCTTCACTGTAGTGTGATCTCGGAGTTGGTATATATATATTTAGCGGGGGGGGGGGGGCGCAGTCCCCTACAATAATTCTTTCAATGTGTGGTGTTTTCGCTCTTATGACCGCTATTGTGATCATTAGATCACATAATAGGAACCCTATTACATGTCTCTCTCACAACACACACACACACACACACACACACACACACACACACACACACACACACACACACTTCCTTCTCATAAACAGTTCCCTCACAGGCAGCATAAACGGCTCAGCAAATACCTCCAGCAATTCCCTCGTAGGTAGCATAAATGGCTCAGCAAATGCATCTAGCAACGGAACCACTCCAATTCCCTCCCAGGCAGCATAAACGGCTCAGCAAATACCTCCAGCAACAGAACCACTCCAATTCCCTCACAGACAGCATAAATGGAACCACTCCAATTCCCTCACAATCTCATACCTCCAGTTTTGTCGCAGGCAACATACCGTTCCTGGAACTATCATTGCATTGTGGCCGGAAATGTACGCATGAGCTAGCTAGCTCATTTCCGACAGGCTATTTCACGGAGCTGACATCGCGCACGTAATGTCAGCTCAAAGCAGCCGGAAATAAAAAAAATAAAATAAAACACCAGGAAATTAAGGGGTGCCACTCAGGAATCGTGGCACCCCATTATTTGGACCCCAAAACTTGGTAAAAACTGAGTAATTCAGTATGTTTGGGAAGTATGGATTGCATCTTTACTACTATAGGTATTTTTTGATTTCTCATGGCCAGGTTTGGAGCATACATCCTTTCATTTAACCAGTTCTGCTGTGGAACACCAGTTCAGCTGCTTATTTGTGCTTTCATAAAATTAATACAGTCTATTCCTACTAATTTCACTGGTACAGCAGATCTCATATTCGGCCAGCTTTTTCTTCATTTCAACCTCAGAGTTTTGCAGTTTTATCAGATCATCTGAATGGCTAGTTAAACTTTGTTTTTTTCCAGGCTTTTGTTGTTTGACTTGATATATTCGTACAGTGTTTCATTTATTTTAATCAGCTCTGAGTAGATTTGATTTATTCTTTCCTCTAAATTACTGGAAGCCATCTCTTGATCCAAAGCTGAAGCTTGAACTGCTGTTTACTGAACAGTTGCAGAATCTTTCCCAGACAGTGTTTCTCTTCACCATTTATGAAATAACACCTGATAGTAACGCTCGCTTCAATACAGATAGCCCGGATACTTTGTTAACTTTCTATGACTCATTAAGGGAGTCTAGCTTATATTGCTTTGTTAAGCAATGATATATAGCTTGATACTCATGTCCGCTTCAACCTCGCTAGCAAAATAAGACATAGGAGGGGGTTTATTGAATAAGGGTTTTGGAAACCTATTAAACACAGTTGGGGTATTCACGCGTACTTAAACATAGTTAGCGTTGTGCACGTGGAATGCTATAAGCGTCTCAACTGCCTAGTGCCACTAATTACACACTTTCTTATGAAGAAACTATTCTACCACTATTTATTTACTCTAATACTGCATGTAATGCCTATTTTACTTAGCCTGAATCAGCCTTAGTAACGCTCTTTAGATTTACACAAGTTTTTTTTTTCTGTTTTATCCCAATAACCTCTCTATGTTAAGTCAAATTACCTTCAGTGAAAAGCTAATGCAGCTATTTCCATCCTAGCTATCTGTATGTAGTTTGTAGAGTTCTTAGAGTCATAGATGTACCTGTTTTTTTACTGTACTCTCTAAGTGACTAAAAACAAATTAAGTGTTTTTGATGTTTTGTGGCAATTACATGTAACTGTGTCTGTAAAACTCTTACTTTGCTTTCTAATTCTAGTATTGTCTGCCTAACTACCTTTTCTCTCTTCCTACTTTTACCAGCCTGGTGAACCAGTACGTCCCTATACTTAAACACTTGAAATCACCCTCCTGGATACCTCTGAAAACTAGTCCGAACTAGGAATTTACCCACCAGCTCCCTGAGACACCAACCTTTTTTAAGACAGTGAAAGTATGCGCTGATCCAGCTACTAGAACTTTGTACCAATATTTAAGGTTTAAAGACTCTGCTACGTTAGGCAAGCTTCCCACTCAAGATAGCCAGCAGCCAACAACCCCCCCCATTTATCTTATTTCTGTTCTTTTTAGCTAACCCTTTTATCCAGCCTACTCTCTCTTTTTTTAATAAGTAGCCTAACCCCCTCTCTCCTGTAGCCTACCACCCTTGTATGTGAACATTTGCTGCAGTTAAGTGACTAGCCACTTGGTGGCGCCTTACCATAAGCTTTCTGCATCTCAGTTCCTACACTTATTTCTTTACTATACCTCCCCAACCCTGTTTTCAAGCTTATACTTTTCACAGACCTATTCTTTTACCTTTCCCACCCTTGTCCTAGGGTACCTTGAACCACACTCTTACTCTCTGACATGCATAATTTCCTCTTTCTAGCCTCTTAACTTATTTCTACATTCTCTTACTTTCAGACTTACCTGCAGAATTATCCCACTCTATAGATTGTCATCCTTGATAGTCCACTCTCTTGTCTCTATCCACTCCGTTCGCCCTCTGGGCTCACTCCGCTTCCCTACCCTGCCCCCAATTCCTACCCGCCCCCAATGGTCCTACATTTATTCATCCATAGATACACCCCCTACAAACGTACTCCAATCATACTAACCTTATCTTTACCATACCCAGTCTTTATCTCTTAAGACACACCCACTGATACTTTATCTTTCATCCCCTTTGGCAATATACACCACCTACTGCCACACGTCCTGTCCTACCTATAAATACTATCTCAACTTTAAATTCCCACCTCTCTGTAAATATTATATTCTTCTCAATTATGCCATACCAATTACAGCTATTAATAGTTTCTCTCCTACCTGTTATAACTACAACCTACCTCTTAACCTCCTATGAACAACCCCTCTACTCTACCCTCCTCTTCCCTTCCAAACACACTTCACCTACACTAGCCATATCTCCAAACTTCATTCATTTCACTTGCAAACCCAGCTACTTACTAGCTAAATATCACCGATTAGTACACATCAAATATAGCAACCTAAAAAATAAATTGTTCGACTTCCATTGTAAGCCTCTCCAGTCTAAGCACTTTACATTCCTCCACTCCTTAATAGATGGGGACATTCATCCTAACCCTGGACCAAACTCTACCCATATCACCACAAACTGTAACCTATACAAAACAAGCCCCCTAACATCGACCAAACCCTACAATTCACTCTCTATAGCTCTTCTAAATATACATAGTTTCTGCAATAAAATAGCTCAAGTTCATGCCCTTCTAGATGTCTACCAGTTTGACATTCTTTGTTTATCAGAAACATGGCTTAAACCCACAAAAGACAATGAATCCCCCCCCCCCAGGTTTATAGCATCATTCGACTTGACCGCACAATCAAAAAAGGTGGAGGGGTAGCAGTTCTCTACAAAGCAGAATTACAAGTTAGCACTGTAAATCTTACCCTACCATTAGATAATAGTGCCGAAATAATTATCTCTAAACTCCAGCTTAATACACACAAAGCCATAAACATCATCTGCTCCTATCTTCCCCCAGGAAATAACAATAGTATATTTGAATACATTCTAAACTGGCTTTCTGCTAACCTCCCTCAAGAAACCATAGTCCTAGGAGACTTTAATATAGATTGGAATTCATGTAGCAGCACTAACCCCACCACCCTTATTAACCTGTATGGTTTCTTGCAAGCTATAAAATCCCCCACCAAAATAAATAAACTTAACAATAAAGAAAGTACCTTGGATTGGATACTCACTAATAGTCCACATCAAACTTATACAACAGGAACCCTTCCAGATGACCTAAGTGACCATTCACTGATAAATATTATCAGACATAAAACTAGCCTAACCATCTCTAGCACTATCAGAACAGTCCGCACCAAAAAAAAACGTTTTAACCCCGAGCTGTTCCAAACAGAACTTAAACAATGCAATTGGGCACCTCTAAAAACTCTCCCTATAAATAAAGCAGTTGAATACTTTTAACACCACTTTCTTAACAATCCTAGACCATCACGCCCCAACACGCTCTATTAGAATTAAAAGTAAACCAGTCCCTTGGCTTGCAGAAACAAATCCTGGGCTAAATGGCGTACAACAAAGAATACTACTGATCACCAAACCTTTAGACAACATATAAATATTACAAAAAAAGCCATCCTACTAGATAAAAAGAACTATTATCTCCAACTACAACAATCCTCCCTCAAGGAACCACAAACATTTTGGACTAGTATTAACAAACCTCTATACCCAAGTGAAACTATCAACCCTAACCCTCTAGGCTCCAACCCTGACTATCCAATACAAACAGCCAACGCCTTCAACTCTTTCTTCACTGATACTATCCAAACTCTTGCAAACCATCTGTCCCCTGACACCTCTAATCTGCCTACTACCACTACCACCCCCCCATTATTCCATTTAGAACCAGTACCCACATCCTACATCTGCTCCCTAATCCAAAAGCTAAAACCAACCACTCCCTCAGCTGACAAGCTCCCAGCAGAATTCCTGCAAAAAGGAGCTAAAGCTATTGCTTATCCCATCTCCATACTGATAAATAGAGCCATAAAGGAAGGTACTATCCCATCTCTCTGGAAAATTTCTCATACCATCCCACTACATAAAGGTGGGAACTCCAATGACTTTTCCAACTTTCGTCCCATAGCTCTACTCTCCCCACTTGCAAAAATAATGGAGAAGCGCATTCACAAACAACTACTTAACCACTTTCTCCATCACAACCTACTAGCTAACTGTCAACATGGTTTCAGACCATTCCATAGTACCACCACTGCCTTATCATTCACTAACTGTATCAACAAAAACCGCAACAATAATATTATTTCTTCTGCATTCTTTGTTGATTTATCTAAAGCCTTCGACATGGTTAATCACCAGTGCCTTCTACACATACTGAAGTTCCTTTCACTTGACCCTCTATCTATGAATTGGTTCACATCTTACCTTGAAAACAGACAACAGGCTGTACTCTGGCAAAATAAACTATTGAATCACCTTCCTGTCTCACTAGGTGTTCCACAGGGCTCCATACTAGGCTCACTCCTGTTTTCCATTTATATCAATGACCTTCATCTAGCCATTCCACTCTCTATCTGCATTCAATATGCAGATGACTCTACTATAATCTGTTCAGCCTCATACCAGGCTGAACTTCAGTCTCTTACACAAAAAGCTTTCAACACTGTAGAACAATGGTTCTCTAACTGCTGTCTCCTTCTCAACCCCCAAAAAACGAACCTTTTACTCTTCACACCTACCCAAAAGTCCACCCCTCTATATATCACTCTCACATCCAACAATGGTACTCTTATTTCTCCTGACCCTACCACCAAACTCTTAGGAATTACAATTGATAATAACCTAAACTTTGATACTCACATAAATGCCACAATAAAATCAGTTAACAGAAAACTAGGATCCCTCTACAGACTCAAACCTTTTCTTACACCAGCAGCTAGGACCGCTATAGCCAGAACCCACTTAATCTCAACCCTATTCTATGCTTCTCCCATATACACCATCCTGTCTAAAAAATAACCTCAGCAAACTAGCTATATCATATAATAATATTGCTAGATTTGCTACAAGCTCTCGTTTCAGAACTCACCACTGTATGAATCTAAAACAACTAGGCTGGTTAGAATTTCTTAACCAGCTTCCATTTCACCAACTTACAATAGCCCATAAAACCCTGTATCAACTCACAACGCTCCAATACTCTCTACCCTCATTATACCATATAATAACCTCAAGATTCTACGCTCCTCAAACAAAATGTTGATTAATACTACCAAATCAAAAAACTCAGTAGGCGACTCCTTGTTCTCTAACTCTGTTGTGGTAGTTGATTTCATACTTTTCCATGACCTTACATCTCAGACCTCTCTCCCACTTTTTAAAAGGAATCTAAAACTATATCTCAGTAACCACTGGTTATGCTCCTGTACCAACCCTGACTAACTTTCATCCTTAACTCTCTTTTTCAGACTACATCCACTACAATCCTCCCTACAATGCCTCTATATACTATGTTCTGCATATAAATATATGTTACTTAAATATTATTATTGTCACTTTGAGTAGTATAATTATGCACATCTTTTGGAAAAAAAAATTTTTTTTTTGAGTTTTTAATTCATTTTTGAAACAATGGCTACTTTTTTTTGTTTCTTTTTTAATTTCTGCATGTTTTCCTGGAGCTTTTCTCCCCGGGCCTCTACTGAAAATGGACATGTATCCAGTTAGAGTAGCCTGGTCAACAAATGTAAAATAAATAAATAAATAAATTTCCCGTTGATGATCTTTCAGGTTTTCAAATTTTCTTATTTGCTGGCATCCATAGGTTCATAGGTGTGTACTAGACTAATGGCCCTGGAGCCTTTACAAGCCTAGCCCATAGGATTACCCTGGCATCGTGCCACCCGACCTTAGTTCCTAGTACCTTTGTCAAGTAGAGCCACTGGAGTGATCCCTGGGGTGAATTTTCTATTTCCTATCCACTCATCAAGATTCCTCTTTAAGAGGGCCAGTGAGGTGCTCTGCTTGACACGTATGGGAAGCCTATTCCATAGCATGGGCAGTCTGTGGGTTATGAACCTTTCCCTCCAGCATGTTCTGTTGATTGTGGTAATGAGGTTGAGGTCTCTGGAGCGTGTGGTGCAGGGGGATTGGGATTTCTTTAGATGTAGCATTTCTAACAGAGCTGGGTCAGACATGGCTTTGAAAATCAAGCAGAGACTGCCTCTAAGTAGGCTATATGAAACAAAGAATAGTTGGAGTTGTTTGAGTCTGTCCATATAGGACAAGTGTTTAAGGCTTTGAATCCTCTTTGTGAGGTACTTTTGTGGTCTCTCCAGTTGTTGCAGGTGTCTAGAGAGATACATGCCAAATGGGGCATTGTACTCTATGATTGGTCTAATAAGGGAAGAGTAGGGGGTGACAATGACCTCTTTCTTCTTGGATGCAAAACCCTTAGTAATGAGATGTTCCACATAGAAGGACTTTCTTACCACAGTGGCAATGTGGTGGTCAAAAGAGAGGTTGCTGTCAACCTGTGTTCCTAGATCTCTTATAATGCCTTCTGTGTTCAGTGGACTACCATTGATGTGGTTATTCAACTGAACCGGGTTTTTCCCAAGGGGATGACGACACATTTTTTTGGCGTTGAGCTTAAGGCCATGGATGTTCATCGTGCATACAGCTGCAGTAATCACAGATGGGTTTTCAGCCGTCAGGCGGTCCCTCGGTCGGCCGAATTCCAAAGTCTTGGTCCGGTGTCGGTTGTCATCGCTTACTCTTCTGACGTCAGTGAGGCCAGAGTATATAAGACACAGCCGACGCCATGTTCTTCAGTCTTTTTTGCCGCGCGGTGTCCGAAGCAGAAGCAGTTCGCAAGTGCCGGTCGGCCAGCTCCTGAATTACGAAAAAAATTGGAAACCGAAGTCTTCATTAAAGCTAAGTACCCCGTTGGGGAAACTTTTCTTGCCTCAGACCGATGTCAGAAAAAGTTAATAATTGTATTTCTTGTGGGAAGCAAATACCGCATAAGGATTTCCATTCCTTTTGCATACCTTGTTTGGGCCCAGACCACGACGTCTCGGGCTGTCGCTTTTGCGCTATCTTAAATAAACGCACTATTAAGCATCGGGCGGAGTTCGCCCAACACTACTTTGGTAAAGCTTTTGATTATAAAATGTCGTCAGATACTCCGACTACCGTTTTGTCCAAAAAATGCAAGGAAAAGGACCGACACGCGAGGCCCGAGGGTCCCCGCCGACACCACGCCGAAACAGGCTACACGTGGTCCGGTTCTCAGCGAGACGCCTTTGCAGTCCCTGACTACCGACGACTCTCCTTTGACGGTGTCTTCTGTACCCGAGACCGCTGGGTCCTCGGCCCTTTCCCAGACTACTACCGAAGTCCCTGCTAATGTAGAGCCTACTAATGTGGACAGATCCACCTCCACCCATGGTGTATTTAGGCCTTCATCTTCCTTTTCAATTAAGGCCTTTACTAAATCCAAAGCAGCCAGGCATCCCACGAGACCTCTTGCACAGGGCCCATCTTCAGGACCCATGCCTAAAAAACAGATGCTAAAAATGGCTGACGATTTAATTACTCTTATCAGAGGTTCTCATCCCCCTCCTGACAAGAGACCCAGAGTGGAGGAAGATTCTCCCTCTTCTGATCAGGGATCCATTTTATCAGAACATTCTGATGCAGAGGACCACTCTTACTCTCCTTTTGAGGATTCGGATGCAGAACAGTCCATTCCTTCGGTATCCCCTCCTGAGGATTTTTCCTTTGGGGAAACCTTGCACACCTTGAGGGAACACTTCCATTGGGAAGGCCAAGACTTTTCAGATTCCAAGAAAAGACTTAGGGAATTTCTTTGGTTACCTCAACACAGACCTCTGGCTATACCCCCTGTTTTGGACATACTGGATGATGTCTATTCGGAGGCTTGTCTTAACCCTGATTCTCTGCCTCCTGCACCAGTCAAGCCTGATAGGTATTACAGAGTACCCAGCTCTCACCAATTTCTCTTCAAAGGCCGTAATGCTGACCCTGAAACCATTTCACAAGACCCCAAGGGATTGAAGGCCTCCACTGCCAAGAATCCACTTCCTGCAGAAAGGGAATCCAGATCTTTAGAAAGATGGGGTAAAAAGGTATATACCTCGGCCACCCTAGCCATGAGGGCCTTAAACTGTCAGTTTCATATGATTAAATATCAACAGTACCTGTTATCACAATTAAGGAACAAAATGTCTCAACCTGAACAACCAGATTTAAAAGAGTTACAGGATATGATGCATAGTGCGGAGCAAGTGGGTAAACACACCTTACAATGTGGTTATGATGCCCTAGAGGCTTCCAGTAGAGCGGCTGCTACAGGATCAGTCATTCGCAGACATGCCTGGCTTAGGGAACAAAATTTGCCTGATCATGTGAAAGCTAAACTCCTTGATGCTCCTTTACAAAAGGATGTACTATTTGGTACTAATGCTGAGGAGATACTACGGAAAATGGAAGAAAAAGCCAAATCTATGCAAACTGTCAAAGCTTTCTTACAGGTCCAACCACCACGTTTTAGCAGAAATTGGCCTTCAAAAACCTGGTCCTTTCCAGCCACTGACAAGCCCCAAAGAGGTAGATACAGACGCACAAGGGGCAGAGGGCAATCACAAGGATCATATAGAGGCCGACAATGGCAAACTCCAGCACCAAGAGGTGGTGAAGACAGTGCACAACAATACAGGAAGCAAACCCAATGACTCCCTCATTTCCATGCCAAGCAAGTCTCAGCTGGCAGCACCTTTGGGAGGGAAACTAGCATTATTTGCAAGCAATTGGCATATTGTCACAACAGACAAATGGATACTGGACATTATAAACAGAGGCTACAAATTTCAATTTCACACTCTTCCAAAATGAGAGGCATGCCAAACCTGCCACAAAATCAAAGGGCAGAGGCACAACTGCAAATTTCAAAGCTGATAAACATGAGAGCTATTCAAAAGGTACCTACGCACCAACAAGGTCAAGGTTTTTTATTCAAGACTTTTTCTGGTACCAAGGAAAGGAACCGACTGGAGACCCATTTTGGACTTATCCATCCTAAACACATTTCTACTGTACCAAAATTCAAGATGCTCACATTACAGCAACTACTTCCCATGCTGGGCAAGGAGTTTTGGCTGGTAACATTGGACCTCAAGGAGGCATACCTGCATGTCCCAATCAGACAAAGCTGCAGAAGATACCTCAGATTTCTTGCAGGTTCAATCCACTATCAATTCTCTGCATTGCCCTTTGGCTTATCTACTGCCCAGACTATTCACAAAGTGCCTGGCATCAGTGATTGCCTACTGCAGACTTCAAGGGATACAAATTTACCCTTACCTGGACGACTGCCTGATCCAAGCGGACAGCAAACACATACTTCTGGAACATCTGGCATATGTGACACGGTTACTGCTTTCTCTGGGATATACAATCAACAAAGAGAAATCAAGGCTAACACCATCTCAGAAAATAACCTTCCTGGGTGCCAACTTGGACACAAACACCCAGATGGCATATCTTACGCCAGAAAAACAGGGGCAACTATCTCAGTACTTCAAAACACTAGCAAACAGTACCAGGCTTACTGCAAGGAAAATCCTGCAGGCTCTGGGATTCATGGCATCTTGCATTCTTCTAATCCCATGTGCAAAGCTGCATATGAGGAAACTTCAATGGTACCTAAAAAACCTATGGTCTCAACACAGTCACAGTTTGGAAGCAATTATACCAATAATTCCATGTTTGCAAAAGGAATTTCTATGGTGGGCCCAAGCATGTCAAGTAAACACAGGCCTTCCATTCTGCAAGCCTCAAGCAAAACAAGTCATAACCACAGACGCCTCAGATTACGCCTGGGGCGCACATGAAGGACAGGTGCATTCAGGGCAGATGGTCCCAAAAGGAAAAGCACCTTCACATCAATCAAAAAGAAATGCTAGCAGTAATAAATGCAATTACAGCTTTCAAGGACTTCCTGCATCCAGGACAATTACTGATAAGAACAGACAACACCACAGTAATGTGGTACATAAACAAACAAGGAGGAACACATTCATACCCCTTGTGCAGACTGGCCATGACTCTTTGGAACTTGGCTCTGGAAAGACAAATCGAACTTCAAGCACAGTACTTGCCAGGACTGGAAAACACACTGGCAGACACTCTAAGCAGAAATATGATAGATCCACACGAATGGAAGTTACATCCTCAGGTGTTTACAGAAATAATCCAAGCGTAGGGGAGGCCAGACATAGATCTTTTTGCCTCCCACAAGAACCATCAATTGGAAAAGTTTTGTTCAAGGATCTTTCATCCAAAGGCCTGGAGAGTGGACGCCCTTTCATTCAGTTGGACAGCATGGACAGTTTACGCATTCCCACCTCTGCCTCTTCTGCCCAAGGTGCTTTTGAAAGCAAGAACAGACAAACCGAGGATGATACTGATTGCTCCAGATTGGCCAAGGCAACACTGGTATCCACTCCTGAGGAGCCTAACACATACTCCTCCCTGGTCCCTGCCTCTAATGCCTCTTCTGCTGACTCAGCACAGCTACAAAACTCTTCACAGTCAGCTGAAAACACTCAACCTCGCTGCATGGAAAATTCCTTAACACCACAACAGACCCTACTCTCCAAGGAGGTGCAGGATGTCATTTTGGAGGCCAGAAGACCATCTACTAGAAAAGCTTACTCCGCAGAATGGAAGCGGTTTTGCTCTTGGAATGAGAAAAGAGGCCAGGACCCTAGAAAACTGAACTTGCCTCAGGTATTACAGTATCTAGCTGAGCTGCTGAACAGTGGACTTTCATTTTCTTCCATAATACATGCCTCAGCCATTTCTGCAGAATTCAACACGGATCCCCCTTTATTTTCTCACCCACTCTTACGACAGTTCCTCAGAGGGGCTAAAAATATAAGACCTCCAAGGAAGCAACCAATACCAGCCTGGGACCTTAATTACATACTAGAAAAATTAACATTGCCTCCTTTTGAACCAGCTGCCTCAACAGATTTGCAATATTTGTCCTGGAAAACAGCCTTCCTTCTGGCCATCACTTCAGCTCGTAGGGTTTCTGAACTACAGGCCCTCATGGCGGTGCAGCCCTTCCTCATTTTCCATCAGGACAGGGTTTCCCTTACCAACCCATCTTTTATGCCAAAAGTGGTATCCAGGGTAGCCTTAAATCAAGCCATACACCTACCTACCTTTTATCCTAATCCTCAAAACAAAGGGGAAAGACTGCTACACTCTTTAGACATCCATAGGCAGCTACGTTATTATTTGGACAGAACAAAGTCCTTCAGGAAATCAGAACAACTTTTTGTGTCCTATGCTGTAGGGGCTCAAGGGAAACCAGTTACAAAACAGACCATTTCCAAGTGGATTGGCCACTGCATACGGTTTTGTTATTCCTATCATGGGAAATCTGTTCCTACAGGTATCAGATCCCACTCCACCAGGGCCACAGCCACCTCTACAGCCTTCCTCAGAGGTGTTCCTACCAAAGATATTTTGGAGGCAGCCACTTGGAGTTCTGTACATACTTTCACTAAACACTACCACCTGCCCTTATATTCCAGAACAAGAGCAGGCTTTGCCACTGCTGTTTTGCAGGGCATTCTGGCTCAACCCAGTTCCTCCTAGTACCTACCACCCTATGCATAGCTTTGGGACTCTACCCATCTGTGATTACTGCAGCTGTATTCACGATGAACATAGTACAGTTTTGTACCTACCATAAATGTAGATGTTCGAGTGCTAATACAGCTGCAGTACAGGTTTCCCTCCCTCCTTCCCCACTTGGTAAAGGCATGTGGCCTAACAACCTCTTCATACTACCTGACTGGGTTATCCTGCTATGTTTTATTTGCTTGCTTACACTGATTTTGGATTACATTGCATTGCTTGTATATGTAGATAAGCATTATTTATGTATTGCCTTCCTTTGGGGGCACCTGACATCTGGGGCAAGAAAGACTGAAGAACATGGCGTTGGCTGTGTCTTATATACTCTGGCCTCACTGATGTCAGAAGAGTAAGCGACGACAACTGACGCCGGACCAAAACTTTGGAATTCGGCCGACCGAGGGACTGCCTGACGGCTGAAAACCCATCTGTGATTACTGCAGCTGTATTGGCACTCTAACATCTACATTTATAGTAGGTACAAAACTGTACTTTCTGGTTGGTCTCATGGAGGCCTTTCTGTAGGATGTCAACATCACTTGAGTAGTTAATAATAGCTCCCAACTTGCAGTCGTTTGCAAACTTTGTCAGCCAGAGTCCCTTAGTGTTGGCCTGGACTTCAGAGAAGTAGATACCAAACAGGAGAGGACCCAGGACGGAATCCTGTGGGACTCCACTCGTGACTGGTCTACAGTCTGACTTGGAGTCATATCTGTGAGGCAGTTTGCAGCCCACCTAGTGGTATAAGGGTTGATGCCTAGCTTAGTGAGTTTTTCTATGATTCCTGAGTGGGGAATCAAAGGCCTTGGCCAGATCAAGGTAGGCTGTATGAACACCCTTGCCTTCATCCACAGCTCTGTTGACTGACTCAAAGAAGTCGACCAAGTTGAGCACACAAAATGAAACTGTGTAGGATCCAGAGTTTGGAGATTCCCCATATCCTTCTTTATTAGGTCCATGATGGTGTGTTCCATAGCTTTGCATATCAGACTCGTCAGGCTAATGGGGCGATAGTTCCCGGGGTCTGTAGTCCTCTCCTCCCTTTGTGGAGAGGGTTGACTGTATCAGTGCACCATTTGGTAGGGACATAGCCTAAGGTTAGGCTGTGATTGAATAGGGCACGCAGGTGAGGTGCTCAGGTCCCATAAAAGCTGTATTCATGGACTTGGATAGTGTTGTTTTAACCTGTGCAGTAGTAATACTGGGTGCCTGGCAATCTACTGGTATTATGATTGGTCCTTTGATGGGGAGAGAGGGGTGAAGTTGGCACTGAATCTGTCGGCCAGTATATTGGCAATATCTGTTGGCTTGGTATAGGAGGTACATTGTGCAGTACCTCTGAGCAAATCTGGGCATTGCCGTGGAGATTGTTTACATAACTATAGAAGGCCTTATGGTTGTCTTTTACTATCTGCTGCAATTCTGTTTTCATAGCTAGCTTTAGAGGATTAGATGAGGGATTTTCAAACTTTTGTTGAGGCTGATAAGGGAGTTTTTCCAGTCTTGGGACTTCACCTTATTTCACATCAGTTTCCTCCTTCTGCTGTAGAGTTTGTTTATGGCAGGGGGCCACCAGATTGGTTCCCTTGTGTGTTTTTTTTTTTTTTTTTTTTTTTTTTTTTTTTTTTGAGTAGAGCGTCTTGGTTCTATTGGGTATGGCAAGATCCATGCATTTGTGTACGTGTTCGTACAGTGCATTGGTGTATGATTCGGCAGTCATGCAACTATTCTCCATTTGCATGGGTGCCGTGAAGTTAGCCACCTCTATTTTTATGAGCCCAAAGTTAGCTTTGGAGAAGTTTTTTTATGGTGGTTACCTTTGTGGGGGTAGATGGGGTGGGGTGGGAGGGATGTGGATTTCCAAGGTGATTAGTTTGTGGTCAGATCTAACCAAGGAAGAGTTGAATATTGGTGTAGAGCAACATGGTGTAAGTGTTGACCTTCTCTTGACCAGCTCTTCCGATCTTGGCTGGAGAGAGAGAGTGGCTTCCATCTTGGATATACAAGTGCATCTCTTGCAAGTCTGAGTGTTGGGGGGTAAGAGGAGAGTGTTGTCAGTGTACATGAGGCAGTTGCTACATTGCCTCAGGATGCCCAAGTTCACCAGGTTAATAGGAGAAAGCACAGGGAACTGACCTTTAGACATGCCTGGAGGGGTGGGCATTAAGTACTGGAGCGGTTTACTTGTTGAATGTTTAGTGGTGGTAACACTTTTGTGTGCTACAATAATTACTACAAGAAGTCAGGTAGAATGCTAAACTAATAAGCTAGTAAAAGTGCAGGAGAGTAGAGAGCTAGCAGATCTAAGGGAAAAATTGAACAGCAGACTTTGGCACTGCTCAGAAGCTTACAAACAGTTCTGGATACAGCAAATCTGTATCTAGACTAGACTAGTTACAGGAAAGGTGGGAAACGAGCGCAAATGCAGGCTTTTAAATCAGAAAGTTGAGAGAGATTGAAAAACTGCCCAAACGGCCAAGAAACTACAATTTCTGGGCCAGAAACCACTCCTCTTGTGGTAGATATGCTACCTAGTGCTTACCACTCCCACTGATAAGCTAGAAGACTTCCCTCCAACACAGAAAGGCTTGGGGGGCTGAGAACCTTACCAACAGTCCTGGATACAGCAGATCTGTATCTGGACTAGACTAGTTACATGAAAGGCAGGATTTACTAACCAGTAGCTGAATTTTAACAAAAAAGCCTTTTCAATTGCAATCTTTTTTTTCTGTTACTGTTTTCAGACTGTGAGAGCTGAAGTTATGCTTTTGATCAGTGTGCAGCCATCTTGAAAGTCCCAATTTATGTAATGTTGGAAGTAAATGGTAATTGTTGTAAAAGAAAACATACATTGTTACATATGTTTTCTTTTTTATTATGACTGAAGTTAGTAAAAATGTTAAAATCATTTATTTTCTTTACTGTAACTGTACATGTACACATGTCACTGTTCCATGTGTAAAATTAATAAAGGTGTTTGTTTTTATTCGTCTCCTTTTATTAATCAGTGACTGTAACACAACACCATAATCTGTGCACTTAACTGATCTTGGTGTTGCACATACATGCATCCTGATAGAAAAAAGAAGGCATTTTACTTTAAAATACCTGGGTATGCCCACTGAACATAAGTGCCCTTTTTAGGTATCTGCTTTGGTAGTCAATTCCAATTTGTCTGACTGACAGTACTTTATACCATTGTGCTGAAAGTCACTTTCAATTAATGTGGACTATGTACTTCAATCACTCTGGAGATGAATATAATTCAGTGGTATGAGGGATGCAGGGGTCTTGCAGTCTGAAAAACATCTTGTATAGAAGTTCTTTATAAATGGCATAAGCACCATCTGATTAAGTGGCTTGCTCAGAATTATGTAGGAAGTGAATAGTGGCTGAGGGAATCAAACCCCGTACTACAGGTAGCAGCTTACTAACAGCTCAGAATCTTAATTCTCTCTATGATAGCTGCTAGATTTATTTAGTGCATGTAAAGTCTGCCTAGTTGGTGTAACTAGTATAAAATATGGGTATCCCGTTGGAGTAACAAGTATAAAATAATGATTGTTTTTTTTTAAGATATTACCACTCAGCACTATTCACAGTACCGGTATGTAATTTTGAATCACATGGTCTGTCTTCCTATATACTTTTGCACAGTCTGAAAGTAAGGTTGATGAGACTGTTAGCATAACACCTCTTATCTTATTGTTGCCATATGGTGTTGGAAGCTGTATGGCTTATTAGTTCCATATTTCAGATAACATAGTATATTACACCATCCTGTGTTTATTTTGATATACCATTGTTAGTCAGGAATAAATATAATTTCTGGATCTACACCTTCTAGTTTTCATGCAAACTGCCTGACAGTGAGAGATTTCTTAGTGGGTGCAACTGCATCTTGTCTCAAATGAGTAAGTTAAATATTCTGCTTCTCCTGACGACTTTTGACACTAGGCCATATTTGTTCCTATGGGTTACTTGGGGAAAAAGAAAGTATAGAACTCTTGTTAGCTGTGAGAAAGGGTACTACAAAATATGGCAAACGTAAGAGTTGCTGTGTTCAAAGACAAAATTTGCTATTATTTCAGACATTTGTTTTTCATGTGGATTTAAGGTCCCGTGGAAAATACTAATGGTTAATTTGCTGAATTAAATCACTGAGACAAAGACTGTGAATTTAGTATGAGGTACTCTCCAGTAGTATATGAACTAATCAAACTAAAGCATGTTCAGTTTTAAATAAAGCAAATAATGTTTGTAGAGTGAATTAAATCACTGACTCAAATAAAAGAGCTAACTGAGGAATTAGAAGTATGCAAGTCAAATGAGAGCAAAAGTTTTGCAATGTAGGTAAAATGGATCATTGGTAAGTTTGCACGAGTTGTGGTTGCAAGCTTGATGAAAGAAAATATCCTGCACTTATTTTATGTGGAATTTGTGACAAAATAAATTATTTCGCTAAAATGTGTAGTGATGAGCATATATCTGGCTCACTAAAAGAATACAGGGTGTCAGTAATATGTCCTGTGCAGACTGCCTTAAGACCCTGTCCCTGTATTCCATCTCCTACAGGCTTTTGAGTGGAGATCTATGCCTGGCATAATGGGTATTGGCAGCCCCACTCTGATGGACCTGGTGCTATCCACATAACAAACAGCACCAGAATTACCTGTTCTAATGACTTAAACTTTGCCTGTGATATAAATAGTACCTGCTGGAGAGATGTGTATATATCCCAGAGTCTACCCCATCTATGGAACAGGCTCCCTATCCATGTGAAGCAGAGTTCCTCCCTAACCCAATTCAAGTACAACTTGGTCAATTGGATAGGAAACCGAAAATTCAACCCTGGTTTGGCACCTATGTCTCTAATGGACAGAGGTAACCAGTAAATAGTTCATCTCCCAGGCCCACTCATACACTTATTAAGGGTATCAGAACTTGTCAGAGATTTGGGATGCATGGCTAGGCTTAAAAGGGCCCTTGTGGTCGTTAGCCTAGTAAACACCTATGAACCTATGAAAAGAATATACATAGTAGAACAGAAACATAATGATTTGTTTGTGGGTACAGTAAGTATTGATGGAAAGTATTAAACAACACAATTGCATTCACGGATCCAACTGACAGGCGAGGAAGACTAAAAGTCACTCAGAATAAAATATGACCAACTCTTTATTCAGTAAGCACTTTCGTGGTGAATATAGCCTACTTCTTCAGACCTTTAACACAAACATCACAAAACTCTTATATATTGGAGTCGATACAAATTAGCCTGTCGGAACATTCACTCTATTAAAAAATTAATTAGCTACTAATCAGCATAAAAATATATATCAATTCATGTTCAACTATAAATATATGACACCTTAATTAAAGGTATGAAGAAGTGGGATTTATTCATCACGAAAGCGCTTACTGAATAAAAAGTTGTCATATTTTATTCAGAGTGACTTTTAGTCTTCCTTGCCTGTTGGTTGGATCCGTGGATGCAGTTGTGTTGTTTAATTCTTTTGAGTTTTATTTTACTGGATCCATTTATTCGAGCTGTGGCCTTACTGGTGTTTATTGATGGAAAGTGTGCAAGAATATGATGCAGAAATATTGAAATAAGGCTTAGTCAGATATCTGGGCAGAGAAGCTCAATGTAAACAAAGTATGGTGTTGAAGCCAGACACTGGGGAAGAGTCTACTCTGAGGTCTCCTTAAATGTTTGAAGTGCTGACTATGAAGGGAAGCAAATTAAAGCATTTTATGTGTAGGCTGCTTGCATATTCAGTCCAGTAAGTGTTGCCATTGGACAGAAATTGCATACTTCCAAATGAATGAAAAAGGAATACAAGATGCCATTTCAAATAGCATGAATAGAAATGTCTTCCACATGTTTTTTTAACTTTCCAAAAAGTGGTAAAAAATGTTCATGATGTGCATGTAAAGAGTGATTATGTGATTTGTGGTAGTAATGGTTTGTTTACTGATTTGTGCTGTTTGCCAAGAATTCATCCTGGTCAGATACGGCATACCCCTTTTGTTAGTAGTGCACATTCCAATGATAGTCTCAGAAACTGTTAGTCATTGAATTGAAAGGGAGTTGCACGTAAGGCCAGCCAGGATGTGATTAAAACTGAATATTCCTACCAGTTTAATATGGTCACTGTGATGAAGCCGGACATGATTATATCTTCCAGAACCTTAATAAATCTGTAAAGGAGAACACTATCCACTCCGTACTTCAGAAGGAGTTATTAGTGACATGCCAAATGCAAAACACTTCTTTCTATGTTTTGCTAATTATGGCTTTTGAAATCCTAAGTTTGATGAATAAGGTTTCAAGCTGTATATTGTCAGTAAATCACTAGGAAGCTATAGAGTCCCTCCTGAAATATTTCAGGGAACTGTTGTTTAGACACATGAAGGTGCAGTTAACATTATTAATATGCTGGTTTAGAGTTTGACCAAAAAGAACACAACAAAAGCTGATGCTATTTTTGAATAGACATTGACAGTAAGGCAGCATAACCCCAAGATGAACATGAGCAAGTGTAGAGTATAGTCAGGATACATAGTCCATGACTCAGCATTAGAAAGCTACCAGATAGGGAGAAGGCACAACTTGGTTCAGTTACTCCAGTCAGGGGATAAATAAGCACTTATCCAATATTTGGACATGTTTCACTGTTTCTCAGGTCAGAAATGAATGAGCCATTAAGGGAATTATTGGAATACAATGAGGCTTTGTATTAAAGTTGAGAGCGGGCATAGTTTTGGATTGCTGATGCAGTTAGCTACTAGAGCATCCACACTATAGTGTTTTGATATGATTAAGCCAAGTAAATTATGAAAATTGAATTATTGCAGTGATTTATCAGGAAGATGAACCAGTTATTCATGGTTCTAGAACAGTTGCTGCTTATTTCTTCTGCATATTTAAGGGAAATACCTGAAAACAGAGTGTGAACATTAGCCCTTACAGAGTCTATGTAAGAAGTCATTGCACAAGCTATCATCCAAGCCCCTGAGAATTATTACATTTAAAGAAGTATGACTTGAGAATGAGCTGTAACCTAGGAAATCAGATTCATATTGCAGGTACTGAGTTGTGTAAATTTACAGGAGGAGAAATATGCACTTGGGGATAAACTGGGACATTAACTGGGTTGTACTGCGGTTACCCATGACAAAAAAGAAGAATCTTTAAAGAGTTTCAGAAATGTACTGGAGAAGATGCAAGGATGAAAATGGTCAAAGAAGTTGTTATAAAGGATTGACCAGAACATGCAAAGGTTGAGTTCAGTTAAATGAACAGTAGTAAAATCATTTGAGAAAGTAGATGTTTGAAAGAATTCTTAAGTTTCAGAGTGTAGTCTTAGATGTTTGAAAGAATACTTAAGTCTCATTGGAGTGTAGTCAACTGTAACAAAAAAAAGATATATATATATTTTATTTTAGGCAAGAATGTCTACAAATCTGCAACTTCGAAGATAGCTGCAGATTGAGTAACAGCTTAACTTTAGTTCTCCCAGTGTGAAAACAGCAACTCAACAAAGTCAAAGTAAACTTTATTGTCTATCAGATATATACAGCAGTGCAAGCTGAACGAAATTACATTGATTTGGTCCCTGTGCAAGATATAACAATGAACACATAGTTTGAATGACAGTAAGACTAATACACATACAGTAATTAAATATTAACTCACTAGATTACCACAATTGGACAGGATGACATTAGGAAATATTATACTAGTAGGTATTGCAAGACTATGATTTCACATTATGATTGTTTAGAAAATTGCACTTCATCAGTTGTATGATTATTGTGATGTTCATATTGCACATGTATGGAGTGGTGACTCAGTCCCGACTATTGCACATTCATTAAGTAACAGAAGGCCATTAGACTTTTGTGCTTATGGGTGAATTTCAGTAACTGTCTAGTAAGTATACTGCATGGATGCTGGGAAAAAAGAAATACAAAGCACTTGGAAAAAAATTGGCTACAAAATGTGAGGAAGAAACACTGTTTGGAGAAATTTCTGCAGCTGTTCCACAGAGAGAGATGCAAGCTCCAGACTTGACTTCCAGTACCATACAAGAAGATATAAGACAACTGCACAAAGTCCTGGTTAAAATAAATGAAACACTGATGGAGTATATCAATACAAAGGATGAAAATAAAAATGGAAGAAGCCTTAAACAGATATTCGGATTAGGAGATAAAGCTGCAAAAGTCAGAGGGTGAAATTAAGAAAATGCTGGCTGAATATGCGACTGTTCAGGTTGAATATGAGACTGCTCAGGAAGAGATGTTTTAAAAAATAATAGACTTAGAGGACAGAGCACATAGTGAAAACCTGGAATTTTCAGCTATACCAGTGAAGGTGGAAGGAACAGACTACATTTAACATTATGAAAGCTCAAATAAGCAACTGTACTGGTATTCCACAGCAGGAGTTGTAAGTTGAAAGGGCACATTGTGTCTATGCTCCAAACCTGGCTATGAGAAAGCAGCCTAGACCTTTAATAGTAAAGATGCAACCCTACCAGCAGAAGGAGTCTATTCTAACAAAACCTTGGCATAAGGACAAAATGCTAAAAGTGGGAGATAGCAGAGTGTTTGTGGAGAATGAGTACTCGTATATCAGGCAGAAGAAGAATAAGTTCATTCTGGTATTCAGGGAATGCCAAGACACAGGTGTGAGATTCAAACTGTACCCAGCTGTCTTCAAGGTATTCTTCCCTCGAAGGACAAAATCATTTTTTGATGAAGGGCATGCTAAGTAGGAAATACAAAAGTTTGTCTAACAAAAAATGAGCTGTGCAACAGAAGAGATTCGGCTTCTTGTTCTTCTGGTAATAAAGACCACAGAGAAACTGTACCTGCCATATCTTTTCTAGCATTTCAAAGGAAAACATTGGAGAGAAGGAAGGGAGCATGAGTTGACTAGAAGAATCGAGATTATTTTGGAAATGAAGCAGAGACAGGATGTGGGAGATGGAGATGAACAGTAATAAAACCAGTAATTTAATGTGGGATTACTGTGCAATAATTATATTTGTGAAATATGACAGAACAAGAAAATTGGGAAATATTGGACTTTTTCAGAATTTGTTGGACATTGGGGATTCTACAGTACATGCCCTACTTCATGTCATTAATGTTCAGAAAAATGCTTTGGGGAGGGGAAGAGAGAGGAGAAAGTTAGCTCTGTAAGTAAAGCAAACATTTTTCTTACTAGTACTATTTTTGTGGTGTATGATTTTCTTTGCGTGCTATAAAGTAAAGTTTTCTCAGTTATTTTTTAAGTGTAATGGGGACTGTAATTTTTTTCCCTTTCTTTCCCCCTTCTTTCTCTCTTCTTTTTCAGTTTTAAGAAATGTGTAGGCAGTGCAGTGTTAAAAAAGAGCCTTTTTAAAAGAGCATGACAAAAGTAAAATGAATGTTTTTTCTCATTCCTGCATGAGGAATGACTGGATTAAGGACCTTAGCTTGATTTAGTAACAAGTTTTAAGAGAAAGCAATAAGTGAAAAAGAATATTGAATATTATGAGTTTTTTTTCTAGCAAATGAATGTATGCTTAGTAGTAATTCCATACCTGGCCCTTGTGTCTCCATGGAAACAATCTGATAATGAGAAATTGGCTGCCTGGTTCTCATCTCTCCATGGAGACCATCTGTAAAGAGAAATTGCTTAGAGTCTGATGGAAAGTGATTAGCTGGGAAAAAAAAGAAAAGAGAAACTAGCTAAGAGATGATGGTCTCAAGCTTTCAGGGGTTTCCCAGCTGAGAGTGCTATAAAGACAAGACAGAACCAGTTAGCACTTAGTAGAAGCACAGGCTGCACTGTGAGTCTTAGCATGGATGACCTTTCTTTTAGGTTACCTCAAGTCTATTAGTGTGACTGTCAGTTTGGGACATTTGCCCCTGTTAGGAGGGTAAAACTTCAATATTTGAAGATGTACATAGTTTTGGGTGTTAGAATTAAAATAATAGATTTTGGGGGTATTTTTTTTCTTTGAGGGCTTTCAATAAAACTCAAGTACTGTAAAATGTGACGTAGGCTCAAATGGATATGACACGAAACAACTATATAAAAGTTCAACCTGTCAAACAGTGTATACATGTAACACAAAAGCTGGAAGTGGGACTAGATGTTTAACAAAAAAGGAGTTGTACACAAAAGGTGGGAATAGTAACTTTTTAATACAATAATGCTTTCTGTAACGTCTTTAAATTCAGTTGTGTCACAGATAAATACAAAAAAAGAAAAAATAGTGAACTATAATAAAATGTAGATTGCAAATAGTTATGTTACAGGAGACACACTTGGAAAGAACTGAATGTGTGAATTTAATAAAGAAAGGTTTTCAGGATGGTTATATAGCAGAATACCTGGGACAAATGAAAAGAAGGGTACTTGCAAGAGGAGGTCCAATAGTGATAGAAGAGGATAAAAAAGATAATAATGGCAGATTTGTAGTGCTAAGGGGCTACTGGCAAGGAAGGAGGTTTACACTGGCACGTATTTATATTACACCTCAAACTGATATAATGGAGCTTAAGAAAATTCTGGGAGAAATAATCATTTTTCAGCAAGGACAATTACTTGTAAACAGGGACTGCAATTTGGTTTGCAGCAGTGAAAATGTGTTTGGGGGACCCAGATGGGAAGATGTAATAAAGGAGGATAGATTTTTGAAGAAGTTATGAAAATATTTGGTGTGGAAGATGTGAATTCAGTAATAGGACTTTGGAGTGAATTTACATATTATTACCCAAGGTATAAAAACTGGGATAGGCTAGACAGAATTTACATTTAACAGGAACATGTGCATTTAATTGAAGGTCTTGATAAGCACCCAATAACTATTTCAGATCATGTGCCAGTAATTAAAATAAAAAAGACAGGTTAATGAAATAAAATTGAGACACTGGTGCTTTCCCACCTATCTGTTGAAAAGAGAGGAATTTATGGAATGGATAATGGAGATTATTCTGGAACTATTCGAGAGAATAGAAATTACTTCTAAAAATATAGCTAGGGCGTATGATAAAATTAAGGATGAGTTTAAAAACATGGTGGAAATAAAAGAAAGGGAGCTTTGGTTAAGAAGTAACAAGAATTATTTAGAATTGACAAATGTAAGTATTGCAGAATAGGGGGAATCTCACAGAACAATAAGAGGATGTGCAGAGTGCCAAGCAGAAAAATAAGGGATTACCTGGATAATATACATGAGTTTAGAATGATTGCTGTTAAGCAACTGTTTTTTGATAACAACACTAGAGCACAAAAACTTTTAGCACAGAGACTCAGGCAACAGAATGTAGAAGGGGCTGTCACCAAGCTTAGGGAGCCTATAGCAAGGAAGATAATGAGATGCTTTAGAGGTATTATAAGTATTTTGGAAATTCTTTTAAGTCTGTGTAAAGTAAAGAAATATGGAAATCAAGAAAAGGTACAGATGGAAATATTTATGGAAGAATTAAATATGCCAAGGTTAGAGGTAGACAAGGCTCAATTACTAACTGTTAGGAGGAGATGAGATAAAATTGTGAGATATAACCGATCTGCAGGAAAGTCCCCAGGAATCGATGGTATTCCTGTGCAAGTTTGGAAGCTAGGAGGGAAAAAACTGATAAAGATGTGGAAGGTTTTGTTTAACAGTATTTAAGAGGAGGAGAAGTACCAACATCTTGGAAGAAAGCAATAGTAGCTGTAATACTTAGAGGGTTAAAGATCCATCAGATCCAGCATCACACAAGTCCATTTCAATACTAAACCACAGTTATAAAGTGTTTATGTGTATAATAGCTAAAAGAATGGTAAATGTGATGCCAAAATTGATAGATATGGATCAGTGTGGTTTTGTGGAGGGTAGGCAAACATTTGACAACATTAACAGAACATTGAGGATCCAGAGGGAAGCAGAATGTAAGAAAATACCATTGTTGTTAGTGGGTCTTGATACTGCAGAAGCATTTGACAGAGTAAGCTGGGACCTTATGAGCAGGGCAATGCACACATTTGCATTTACTGAAAAAATTATAAGGTTGCTTAGGAGTATATATGTGCGATTGAAGGTGAAAATTAAAGTGGGTTGGGTACTCTCTGATAATTTCTGCTTGAGCAGAGGAACCAGGCAGTGGTGTCCTCTTTCCACTTTGTTATTTGCATTATATTTAGAACCCTTGGCAAAGAAAATAAGGGGTTCAGAAATTCAAGGATATAATTGGTATGGTAGTCAAAGAAAAGCTAGATCTATTTGCAGATTATATTATTTTGTACTTGACAAAACCAGAAAGAGACATTGCAGTGTTGTGGAACATTTTGAGACCGTTTCATATCTTTTCGGGATACAAAGTTAATGAAGCTAAAACAAAGGCAATAGCAGTAAATTATGTACCCACATATGAATTGGTTCAGCAATATCCATATTTATGGGGACTTGATAAAATGAAGTATTTAGAAGTATGCGTTAAAAATGATTCTGATGGGGCAACTAAGGATATGTGAGAAAAAAGATAATACAAAAACTGAAGCTTTGTTATATGGATATGGATAGTAAGATACAAGCAGCTTAACTATTTTTAGACCCATTAGTCTTATACATAGGTCAGGCATATTTTTATCAACCGGAGGAGAAGTTGAGGATAGCAATTAATAAAGAGCCGAAAGACTTTATCTGAGAGGGAAAGACAATAAAAGTTGTGGGATAAGATGATTCTTCCAGTCGAACAGGGTGGATTAGGATTACACGATTTGAAGGGGTATTTCAGAGCTACACAGTTAAGGCTAGTATACATAGCACAAGTAGAAAACTATAATTCAAAGTGGAAAAGTATTATTAAACAGGGGGAAGTTCAAGAAACAAGGAAAGAGTAGGATTTTGGATGCAGGCCTTTAAGGAGAATAACAATAGTCATACAGAACATTATATCCATAAAGTAGAAGAAAGTATCTTAAGAACTAAGCCAACATGGAAATCGAGAAAGGAGATTCTACCAATAGGGATGACTGCAATTAGGGGTATAGACAATAGGCAAGAGGGTGCTGGAATTTATTGGAGAAAACTGGCAAAGTAACCAAGGTACTGGGGTAAATAACTAGAGAGGGAAAGATGATAGAATAGGGAGATGCCAAGTATTTATTTGGACTACAGGTTAGAGACGCCTTCCCTCTCAAGGATTGATATCAGAGTATAGGTAAAGACAAAGCGGTAAGGAGGTCCTAAATAAAAGACCAGCACTGGTAGACTTTTTAGTAGAATTCAGAAAAGAAGCTGCCATTAAAAAAGGAATAATTAGTAGAGCATAAAAAAATATTGCATGATAACTATTAATCGATCAGAGGTTAGAAAGGATTGGGAAGAGAGAGATTGGATAAGCAATTCACAAGGGAACAGTGAGAGGCTATATGTATGTTTCCCAAATATGCAAGAAAATCTAGATGATTTAGGATTTTGGCTTGGAAATGTTTAAACTGATATTTTTATACCTCAAGTAGACTCCAGAGAATTTTTCCTCAGGCAGATAGCAAAGGTTGGAGGTGTGACGGGGAAGAAAGAGGTAATTTGGAAAATATTTTCAGGGAGTGCCGTAATTTGGTGGACTTTAAGGATTCCCAGTGGGATGCACTGTCAGAGATGCTGGGTGCCAGATTGGTGTGATGAAAGAGATGATTTTTCTGAGTTATGGTACAGAATCAGAATTGCCTAGACATGGTAAAGCCTTGCTGTGTTTAATTATGGTGGCTGCGAAAAACGCACTTACTAGAAAATGTAAATCGAAATCTAAACCAACTGGACTAGTAGTAGTGAATATATTAACAGAGATAAAACAACTAGAATTGAGATCTTTAGAAAAGGGTACGAGCAAACTACGTAAGAAAAAAATGGGAATTGTGGGAACAGTACATACAGGGGAGGAATGAGGTTTAAAAGAAGGACTTGTATGAGCTGTGTAATGTTTGACTGAAATGACTGGGTAGATTATACATGATGTTTGCAGCTGGGAGTGTGTCACTATAGGTTGTGATGTTAAATACTTGCAACTAGGATTTTGTTGGTGTGGTTTGTTTTCATTTATATGAATGTATGATTGCATATGTAGTAAGTGATGGTTTAATAAAGATATTTCTTGTTAAAAAAAAAAAAAAGCAGGACTTGAATAATTTATGTAATGTTGCTTAGGTGATACGATATGTAGCAATATATGTGAAGTAAAATGTTTGTAAATCTGAACTTAATACAGTTTTATTACTTTTATATAAATGTAAATTTGAATATCTGCAAGCGTGGAGCTTGAAGTTCAGACCTGTCATGTGTATAGTGTTTCAATAATCTGTGAAAGGCAATGTTGTCTTATTTTATTCTGGATGCACCATGGAGCATGGTTGGTACATGTTTGTTTTGGTACTAGGAAAATGTACATTTGATCTGTGTTGACTACTTTGAAGTTTAACTGACATTACAAGATAAGGTAGGATCAGTGCACTGAAACTGGAGACATAATATTTCAAATGCGGTTGTGTCAGACAGAGGCCAACATTATTAGAATTTCAATAAGCTATATCTAGTCCTAACTACACCATCAGATTGGGCAAGTTAAGAGAGTAGTACAGTGTGTAAAGCATTTAAAGTCACTGAACAGTGGTAGTCTAGAGAGCATAGAATGTCATGTGTCATCATTAGACTGTAGGGGTACTTCACTGCAAGGTCTTGGTCTATGATCTGCTCAGTTATTTATGGAATGCAGATTAAAAGGAAGGATTTCTTAATCTACTTCTTTGTTCAAGTCAGAAAATCAGAATTGTGATCAAGAGATTGAGACAGATTCTAAGAACTAAGCCAACGTGAATGGAGAAAAGAGATTTTGCTAACAGTGATGACTGCAATTAGGAGTACAGAGAATATAGACAAGAAGGGGCTGGAATTTATCAGAGAAACCTGGCAAAGGAAACAAGATATTGGAAGCAAATAACTAGAGAGGGAAAGGTGATAGAATGGGAAGAGGCCAAGAATACATTTGGACTGCAGGGACGATATTGCTTCCCCTGTCAGAGATTGATATCTGAGTATAGGCAAAGAGGAAACTAAAGGGGACTCCTAAATGAAGACCTGCTATGGTAGAGTTTTTAGTTGAATCTAGAGCAGAAGCCTCTGTTAAAAATGGATAATTAGAATGGCATATGAAATAGTGCCCGATAAATATAGGAATCAATCAGAGAGGGTTAGAAAAGATTGGGAAGTGAGGCTAGATAAGCGATTTGCAAGGAAACAATGGGAGGACAAATGAATGGCTTCCAACTGTGCAACAAAAGATTTTGTTAAATTTTACTTGGAAGTGTTTGCGTAGGTAGTTTTATACCCCAAGCAGACTCCAAAGAATTTTTCTTCAGGTAGATGGCAAATGTTTGGTGGTGTTATGGGGACAAAAAAAGCCTTGTTAAGTTTAATTCTGGTGGCTGCCAAAAAAGCAGTTACAAGAAAATTGAAATCAAAAGTCTAAACCATCTATATTTAAAATATTGAATATTGTAACAGAGAGAAATAAATGGAAGTGGGTCATTAAAAAAGGTGAGGAGCAAATTACATAGGAAATGGAAACTGTGGGAACAGTACATGCAGAGTAATATTTGGGAGGAGTGGGGTTTAAAGGAAGGCAGGAATAAATCAATTTATGTGATGCTAAATTAATGACAAATACACAAATGAATATATGAGATGTGTAATGTTTGCAAGTGGGAATATGTTAATATGGTTTGTTTTCTTTTATATACATGTATGTTTTCCTATGTCTGAAGTGATAATTCAGTAAAGGTGTTAAAAATGTAATTGAGACAGAATCCATCAAGTCAAAGATTCTTCTGTAGTAAGCATGCTGTGAGTCTTTCTCATGTTAAGAAAGAAGATGAAGTGAGAATTTAGCGAAGTATATAGAGAAACTTTCAGAAACATTTTTTAAGGAGATATGAGTATCCAGATTTATTTGTCTTGAAAACTTTGGATGGCACAGTTTCAAGAATAAACTGGAAACATCTGTTCAGCGTGAATTTGAATGACTGTGACAGACATAAACTTGACCCATGACCCTTTTTAGTTCCTTAGCACTATTCAGAGTACCAGTATGTGAATAACATAGCTTGATAACCTGTGTGTTATTGTGCAGATGGAAGGTAAATCAAATGGAGCTGATAGCGTAACATATCATTCCCACATTAACATTTGGCATCCAAAATATGGAAAATACAGGTAGCACATTTTTTCTCCATTGTTCCTCCTTCCACCTCTTTGAGGTCCTTTTGAATGTATCAGCAGTTTGGCTAGTCATCAAATCTTCAGGCAGTTCACTCAGGCTGCTACCCCATCTTTCAATAAAAGTTTCTTTATGCTCATATATAAAAGCTGGCCTCTTACAGCTGTATGTTACATTCACTCCACCCCCTTTTCACTTTCTTCTTCAGGTCTGTCCTCTACTGAAATCTCTTTCCTTCCTCTTCATTTCAGTCTACTCGCATATCCCATTTACTGCCTTGCACACCTATATCACAGTTCTCTTTTCCTCCTGGCCACAGAGTGACTAGACTTGAGCACCAAACTGCTGTGCCATTTTTTTATACTTGATCTGTTTAATCATCTTGCTGGCCTCATTTTATACTCTTAGTACTACTTTGTTTTTTGTGCCTATTGTTTATCCAGAAAGTGAGCAAAGTACTTCAGGTGTTGCCGCATTAGCAACTGTACAGTGAGAATATCACATCCCTGCCCCATTGAATTCATATGTATTGCTCGGCAGTTTAACATTTTATTGGATTTTGCTTCTGGCCTTTGCTCGGTTTTCACTGATGTGTCGCTTGCAGCGCAATTACCAGATCTCATAGATTTCTTACAGGATGATGTTGCCTCAGTGTAATGCTCTGCATTTATTCCCAAAAAGAGTTTCCAGCTCAATCTATGAATTTTCTTTTTTTTTTCCCCTGGAATTTTCCAAAATTCTTTTGTGGAACCAAGTCTGAGACTTAGCTGAAGTTCAGATCTTATCTTCTAGGTGTGCTTTATCCACTTTGTCTGTCATACATTCGTAGAACTGTATCAGGTTGATCTAATGTGCATTCATGGTCATAAGCCGCTTGCAGACTACTGTGCTGGAAGTCATTTTATCCAGGTAGGTTGTCAATCTCTATATGGATACTTTTTAAGATTTACTAACTCTGAAATTAGCTGATAACTAAATAAATGCTTTTTAGGAAACATCAGATAGAACAGAAAGATTGGAACCCACTTTTAACAATCGTAACTTGACTAGTACTAGTCACAGTGTTAAACTTTATACACAGAAATAAAGATCAAACTTGGAAGTTCAGCAGTATTTTCCATTTATCAATAAACAGAACTGGACTGTTTTGTTTCCTAGTTCAATATTCTGCTCTGAACTTTATTTATACCAGAAAACAATACCGGTATAATTATCTTCAAGCTGGGAAGAACACTGTCATCGGAACAATGCTCCAGTATACCTAATTGACTATGAAAAAACCTATTCCTCACCGTTGGTGGCTATGACAATAAATATTTTCATTAATAATTTGATTTATTGCTATGGCTGTTTTACTGGTAGCAGATTCTACTACCAGGATTTTTTTTGTGCACTCCAAAAAAATATTGACTACAGCTGTATAAAGTGTGTAAAAGTCAACATTTGCCTCTGCCATCACAAATGAGATGATAATGGTTGACTCATTTTCTTAATTTTTGATAGACACATTAGACTGGCATCCTGATAAAACTGGTGTCCTCTTTAAAATTAGTTTCTACTGCTTGTGCCCACTGTGTACTGGAATATGTTTTGGTTCAGCACAGCCCAAATTAGTTTCACCTCCTTGTGCCCGCAGAGTACTGGAACATGTTTTGGTTCAGCACAGCCCAGAACTGGATTACACCCGTAATTGGAAGATGCATGAATATGAGATTGCAGATTAAATGGATGTGTAAAATGGTGTTTATAGTGACCTTTATCTGGGAATGGTACTTTCTCGAGAAACAAAGCCTTAGTTTTTGGAAGCTTTTGTAAACTAACTCTTCATGTTTGTTCTGTAGGCAGATGGATCTAACTGGTCTTCATCATCTTAATACAAAATTATCTGGTAAAATTATTAAATTAGCACAGCATTTGACAAATTTTCCAAGTACAGAAATATAGGGTATACTGTTAACAATGAACCTGTTATTTATTACTTTGAGACATTTTTTTTTTACTTTCTCAAGGACTAGGACTTTGCTGATATTGTCCTGTTTTTCTTCAGAAGTCAGTGCTTTGCGTTGCTAACATCTTGTCTGTCTAGGAAACTGATATATACTTCAGCAGTCATTGATTGCCTGTTTTGTTCTTGAGACATGTTGGGCAAAGTCTGGACATGTAAAATATCCCACAGCACTGCAGAATTTTCTTCCTTTTTTATATAAGTAGGTTGCAGCCTAAGTCAGCTTGTTTGTATTGTTAGTATTTATTTTTGTTTTTCTACTAGGGGTAGTATACTTATCAATACTGACCAATTTCAAGCACAGCTCGGGTGAAATACAAAACATTTCACAAATAAAAGAGTCCAAAAATGTAAGCAATAACAGAGTTAGTTCAGACTAATTGCACAGAAAAAAAAACTGTGTGTGTGTGTGTGTGTGTGTGTGTGTGTGTGTGTGTGTGTGTGTGTGTGTGTGTGTGTATATATATATATATATATATATATATATATATATATATATATATATATATATGTTCTAGTGAACAAGCACGGTGCAATGTACAATCAGAGTGTAATGTACAACACACGTTAGTTTCTTATGTGGGTCAAACTTCAGTGCATCTTGAAAGAGGAGAAGAGACTTGGAAAAGAGAGAGGTTAGGCAATTTGTCCTGTGTTGAAGCAGGAGCATTTGGCTTGGATAAAGAAGTAATTTTTGAGCTGCATTCTGGATTTCGAAAAAAACATTTTTTTTTAATTATTCTTTGTTGACCAGCCTAGTCCCAGTAGGTTAGTGGCCTCTTTTTAGGGGAGACCCAAGCTGGTATTTTTATTGTTAAGGGAAATTTGGCCCGGGTATCAAGGAGCTTCCCGACTGTTTCTGATAGGTGCTGTGGGGCATTTTACATTCACTTGAGCTTACCACCAACTCATGCAGATGGTACCTCATTTTTTATTGTCTCATTAGAAAAATGGCATGCCCAGGAGTGAACCACTACCCCTTATACTGCACTCATGTGTTAGCAGTCCATCTACCTGATAACAGGAATTGAACCCACAGCCTTCTGCACCAAAGATGAGTGTGCTGCCTGTTGAGCCACAAACCCTGTTGATTTGTCCTTGAGTTTTTCCTGACCACCTCAATTAATTTGTGTGTTGTGATGTGATTAAAAGAATGTCTATATAAATATAAATGAAAATATTCACCACTCCAATCTTTAGTTTATCACTGGTCTATGAATATTTTTTTCAATATTATCAGTGTCATGCATGCTTAAGCACTAGTTCTTTTCTCATCATTGTGTCTTTGTGACGGTGTTGTACTTTGGCCAGTTGGATTTGTATCTGCTGTTGTTTGTTACTTTATTAAGGTTGAAATATGCCATTATTTATTTGACTCCATGTTGTAATTGTAAGACCCATAACTGCAATTCTCACAACTACAAAAAATACAAGTGTGATTTTGAGAGAAGTACAGTTAATCTCAAAACTCCGCATAACACCATTAACCTCCCCATATCCCGTACTACTAATAGTAACGCTGGGATCACTGTACCATAGAGTAAACTGAGTACTCTGAGGTACTAAAACCTTGGACTCTTGGATTTTGACTCACTGTTCTGAGGATTATGATTGCAGTCCTTGCATTTTCATGGAACCATTTTTTTTTTTTTTGTGGTGTTTCTGTCTAATTCAGTGGCAGTGATTTTCTTGTCAGGTTTCTTAAGGGTCCCGTGATTATTGTTAATTGGCCATTCCCGAATAAGCTTCTGATTATATTTGAAATTATTTTGGAGAGTAAATTTTTTGAGGGGCACTTTTTTAGACAATAGGCTTGGCGACTGGTGCAGCCTGTGCCCCCATATTTGCCAATTTAGTTACGGCATACTGGGAGCATATATTTGTGTTCAGTTCTAAATACAGCAAATCCTGGTCACTCTGGTATTTTTTAGAAAACATAGTTATCTTTTGGGTTGATAAATTAGACAAGCTCAATTAATTTTTTACATATATTAATTCTACAGAATTTTTGAGGTTTACTATGGAGTATTCACTTGACAGCATAAATTATTTGGTTTTCATTATTATGAAAAATAGAAAGGTTAATCTGTTTGAATTGAATATTTATAAGAAGCTTACCTACTCAGATTCCTTACTGCATTATACAAGTTGGCATCCTGTTTTCCAAAAAAGGACCCTTCTCAAAGATCAAATGGCAAGTTGACAAGAATGGTTTCCCAGAGTAGTATTTTCTTAAATGAATATGTTAAATTAAAAGGGATGCTTGATGAAAGGGGGGGCATCTGTCTGGTTTCACCAGACCCATAATAGAGGAGGTTAAGGTGAAACGATGATAGAAGATTTTTTACCCTTTGTTGGGGAAGGTAGAACATGTTTCAACAGTAAATACAAGCAGGATAGTGGATCCAAATATAACAGGGCCATGATTTTTACATACAGTTTGGATTTTCGGGACATAAGACAGGTGGTTGAGAAGAACTGGGACATTTTTAAAGTCAACAGGGAACAATTTCATATGCTTGGTTCCTTTCCAGATTTTGTATATAGGAAGGATACCTGTTTTAAGAATGTGACTGAGAGAGTTAGGACGATCCATAGTACTCTGGAAATGAGGAAATATGGTATTGTAAGCAGTGCAGTTTTATTTTGGATGGATTATCCTTTTAGATAGAAGGCTTTGGAGAGGTAGTGGTAATGCAGCATTAACATTGCTCCAGTACTCGAGTGGACTACATAGCACAATGACAAAACTGCCCAAGTTTTATATAGGAAAGACTGAAAAAAACATACAAAATTAAGAATATATCAACCTTTATATGAAAAAAAGGTTGATATATTCTTAATTTTTATGTTTTTTCAGTCTTTCCTATATAAAAACTGGGGCAGTTTTGACATTGTGCTATGTAGTCCACTTGAGTACTGGAGCAATGATACTAATGCACTTTTTGAATATATAGGTTAATGAGTGGACATAGTTTCAGATTTTATACAGTGGACAGTATAATGATGAATGTGAGAGGAGGCCCCTGGAAAGATAGTTTGGAACTGAAGGCACTAAGATGGCAGCTAAAAAACGATTCAACCAGTAACTGGGGCCTCATTGACATGGTTTCAATCAGCAGTGTTCCTATGTTAAAAGCAGATTTTTTTATGAATAATTTATATGCACTATATTTTTTGGTTATTTAAATTAAATATAGTAACTGATTGGTGTATGTGGGGGGGGTCTTTATTTTTTCACAATTTCACATTTTCAGATGTGTTTAACACCCCAAAAATAATATAGGGGGATTATAATAATAACATGGGTGGTTTTTAATATTAATATTTATCAATATCATGAATTTTATTAATTTTGGGGTGTCCATGTTAAGAGGTGTTTAATGTTAATAGGATAGGTTATATTTTGATACTGTTTATATAAGATAAAAATTCTGATAAGTATTTATTTTGATGTAGAATGAGCAGATATTTGAAATCTGTGACATGCCAGGTTTATAGCATGCTTTAGAATGGATGGGGGGATATTTCATGAAATATAAGAATTTATTTTAATATATATATATATATATATATATATATATATATATATATATATATATATATATATATATATTCATCTAGTAATAACAATATTGTGGGAGTAACTGAGTTTAACTCTTTGGTTGATTTGACATTAATTCATTTTCAATGGTATGGAACTGGAGGGAACTTCTGTTTTGATTCTCTGATTAATTTATTGATGGTGGCCCAACGAATATTGATTCAGAAGGAAGAGAGGGGGTTTTATTCACTATTTAAGAATTAACATCGGTAATGTAATTCATTCTGATGAAGTCCATATACTAAGACAAAAGCACTAAATTTGTGTTGGCTTTCAATAAACTGTGGCATCGAGCTCCTGGTTGCCATGGTACATGTTTTGTGAAAGTCCCCCCCCCCCCGAGTTTCTTTGATGTATATTATTGATACATTGAAATATTATTTTTATGTATATTTTTAAAGTCACAGTTCTTAGCTATCTTCATTAATTTTGTGCTTTACACATGTATTGCCTGTGTTGGTTTCTGAAATTGCGCATCTAATTCTGGGTGTTCTTATTCAGGGCAAAATCATCAAGTATTTTCATGCCGCCTTCTGGGCTTACAGGGTCAAAAGTATTTTGCATACTTTATCACCAAATAATAGTAGCAAAGCTGGTAGCTTGCAATTATGTACCCTCCACTTGTAACTTGGGGAACACTGTTCTGTTTTGATATCAAAGGAGGGAAAATTAATTTGTTGAAGACGTAATATGTACTTTATTCTTTTAATATATATTATTTATCTGTTTGCTGAGCCAGTTCCAGCACACAGTGGGTATTAAAGGAGGAGGTTAACCCTAAATTGGAGACTTATGCAAACTAATATTGTGTACACACCTACAAGCAGTTCGTAACCTTACAATCCACTTGATTATATGATAAGTGTAAGTTAAATACAGGTATTTGGATATAAACTGGACTTTTTTAATAACTCATTTTGCATTGTGTGTGTACCTTCTTAAGTAACTGAAGATACGTATAGTAAAGTAAGATGTTTGTCTGTCTGTGCATTCATGTGATTGCAGAGTCCGAATTTGTTTTGTATAGTATCACTGACATTTTTCTAGTCAGACAGTATGTTTACAGAAGTATGAACAGAATACAGTATTATATTCTATTACTGGCCCAACTTGTGATATAAACAGGAACAGCTTAACATCCAAGTAATTATGAAATGGGAAATGACCTTTCATTCTAATAGTAGGTCTAGGATAACTGACAGAGTAATAGGCCTTCAAAAATGGCTTTGAATCGCATAATTGATTTCTAGTTTGGAAAATAATTCCATAATAAATTCTAACAAATTGCTGCGGTATATTTCTGTAGTAAATCTTGAAAATTTTTCAGACTATAGTTGCACAGGAAGAGTAGCATATTTCTTACAGAACATATGCTTATTCCACTGCTTTACCTGCTCCCATTATACATGGCTTCATCTCCACTATTTCTTGCCTCTTGGAGTCATGTGGAACACATTGCGTCACAGTTTCTCCCTCCTGTTCTTCTTGTTCCCATAATGTCTAAAGACTGTTTCCATCTTTTTTTAATTTGTCCAAGTCTTTTGGGTTTCTAAAACCATGACGATAATGGACCCCATTCCTAAGTCAAAGTACAATTAAAGTTAATGAAATTAGTATTGTGTCAATCTTTTAATGTCAGCCAGAAGTACTCTTCACAGCACCCGAAGTGTGCCCAGTAATGACTCCTCCTGCAATTTGTATGGGGTTACATGTATTGGTAACATATCTAAATATGATTGTGCAGCCTTTCTTATAAGACCCGTTGCTCCTGCTACTATTGGAAGTTTCTGGGTATCTTTCTTCCATATTGCTCTTGTTTCTGCCTGCACATCCTGACATTTTATGACATTGTGTCTCTCTGTACGCAAGACACTGTAGTCATTGGGTATGGCGATTTCAATGATCAATGCTACTTTTTTCTTCTTTTCATGGACCACTATATCCAGTTTTCTAGCATCTGTCATTTGAACTGTTGGTAATGGGTGATCCCATATGATGTACACTTAATTTTCTATGATGCCTTTGTGGCTCATGCTTCCAGTATTTTTCAGCCACTTCAATATAATGACGTTTGTACAATCCCCAGTGCAACAGTCTTACCACATTATTATGCCTTTCAGTATACAGTCCTCCTGCCATTAGTATGTTACAACCAGCAACTATTTTCAACTGTTTTCAATTCTGTTTTACAAAACCTACATTTGTCTGTTTTTCCCACATGTTCAGTGGACTTTGTAAACCACCGTGTACATAGCTCATTATCTTGGGCTGCTAATATTAACCTTTCATCTCTTGGTTTGAATTCGTCTCTCCTTAACCATTCCTGCATTCATTCCTTATCAACATCAGGTTCTTCTAGAAGTTTTCTGTACTTGCAACTATATTTACGCATTTTCCACATTTCTTGCCTCCTCATCTGGTCCTTCACCTTATATTCTTTCTTTTCTTTTAACTACATTTGGGTCTTGTGAAGTCAGCAGATATGTGCGAAGTCCCACGATTGCAGATCTACACATGTAATCAATTTCAAGGAGGCCCATCCCTCCTTTGAAATGGGGAATATATAATCTTGGTATGCACTGATTTTTGGAAATCATTTGGTGAGCATGAAGCATCCTTCTTGTTTTCCTGTGTAATCTGTCCAGCATGTTTTGGGGGCAGACAGTCACTCTAAAACAAAAGTTAGGACAAGAAGAGCAAACTGGTTTACAGCTTGAATTTTGTTCCTAGACATCAACGCTCTTTTCAGGATTAATTTAAGTGTTCTAAAGTATTCCTTACTAAGCTTTGTTTGCATTTATTCATGTTTTATTGTTGATCCTTCATCAATTCCCAAATATTTATACACTCCCTCTTGATCAACTTCTTTTCTATCACATTCTTGTCCCAAACTGATGTTTTCTTGGTGTTGCAGTTTCCTGCTTTAAAGGTTGCTTTTGCACATTTATCAAGACCAAATGACATTCTTATATCATCTGAAAAAGTTTTAACAACTCACAGTTATGCTTTTAGTTCCTCATTTGATGAGCTGTACAATTTTAAATCATCAGCAAAGAGAGGATGAGAAGTCTTTATACTTTATTGTTTTGTAGGAGCCAAATTGTAGCCATGGCCTAAGCTGTTAAGTAGACAGCTTATTGGGTTAAGGGCAAGACTGAAAAACAGTGGTGGCAGAGAGTCCCTCTGGAATACCTCCCTTTGAATTTTTATCCTTGGAATAATAATTTGTCCTTTATCATAGCTTAATTGCAGTTATCTGCCACTGTTTCATAGTCACTGTAATGTAGTCGATCAGTGTAGGTATATCTTACACATTTTAAGCACTCTTTTATCCACGAATGTGGGATACTGTCAAATGCCTTTTATAGTCAATCCATGCCATACTTAGATTCTTCCTCTTTTTACAGTTCTCCACTATGACTTTATTAACAACAAATGATCCTTTGTTTCATGACTTTCTTTTATTGACCTTTTGTTGTACTGCCATAATTGAGTTTTCTTTTAAATAACTATAAACTTTGTAGGCATCAATTCCAGTGTATAGTTTATATGTCATCAGAAGGCAAGTTATTGGTATGTAGTTTTTAGGGTAGCTTGTAGGGTCACTCTTAAGTAGGAGCATTGTTTTTCCGTTGTTGGCCAGGTTGGTGTCTCTTCAGGGTACACACACAAATATTTCTTATTCATAGCTAAATCTTTGTGCAGAGATGTTAATACTTTTAACCAGAAGTTAGGTACTGCATCTGGGCCATGGGTTTTGTAATTAGTCTTTTCTTAACTTTGTTTCAATCTCTCTAGCTGTTACTTCATCCCATTCCATATCCTGTATATTTAAACATCTTTCTTTTACTTCTTCTATCCATTTAGCATCTTTGTTATATTCCACAGGATCTTCATGAATACTTCTCCAGAATATATCAATGTCTTCTTTTTTTGGTGGTCTTTCAGTTCTCTTTACCTTGTTTCCCAATTCCTCTGTAAACATTTTTGGGTCATCAGTAAATTGCTTATTTTGTATTTTCCTTTATATTTATCTGCGTATCTTCTAAGTATTTCCGCCTGTGCTGAGATTTTTAGTTTATTTGTGATAGTGCATGATAGATCCTGGTCTGTTCTGTGTATTGCTTTTATTACCTCTATCTTTCTTAGTATTTTTGTTGATCTGTTCCCTCTTTTATATTATTCTAACAGCGACACTTCTTGTCTTAATTGCTTTATAGTTTTTTCTATTCTATACTTCCATGATGGTGTTCGATTTCTCCCCTTCCTTTCCCTTACTACCCTGTGTTTTTGTGGTGGAACTTTATCAGTTATTAATTTAGCTGCATAGGAATATATCCTGTTTACTTCAGTTATATCGCATGGATCTGTATGGACAGTCCTAATTACTGTATTCATTTGTTTTATCAAACTTCTGACTTTTTGGGTTTTATTAATTTTCTGCAGTCTATTTCTTTTATTGATTTTAATATGTTTATCTCTATTAAATCAAGCAACTCTTCTCTTAGCTCATTTTCTTCTAAACTGAGGGCACATTTTTTGTTTTCCGTTTCCTGTGGGCATTCTATAGAAAGTTCTATAGCATCTTCCTGTGGCACATTCTCTTCAATTTCATACTTTGCCATCCGTTGCTCTGTCATATGGGAACTCACTGGCGTATCACTCCTCAACAGTGACTGCGTTAGAGTTTCTACAGTTTGCTGTTCCTTCCGTTGCTGTCCAGCTTCACGTGAACATTTATACTGGTTTCCTGTGGAAGGCTCCAAAATACCTTGATGTGGCACCCAACCAATTGCTTTCCATTCCACTGTTCTCCCCCTTAATTTGGATATCCATTGTTCTGCCTGTTGTAGTGCTTTCTGAATTAGAATTTATGCATTGAATCCTTCACTTCGCAGGTACTCCATAACCTCACTTTCTATTTCTTTAACATCTTTATTATTAATCTCCTTTTCCTCTTTGTCTTCTTATTTTTTGTATTGTAAAGTTTTCCATGTCCAGATTCCTTTGCCTTTATTTCTCTTCACATGTCTTTGATGCTGCTTTTTTTGTATTGGTTAGTTTTGCTTTCTCCTTTACATAAATATTACACCATATTAAGTCTGTTTTTATTTCCCATGTCCATATGTCTTCAGATATCTCCTGATCTTTCTGATTCTCCGTACTTTGGTTACTTGGTCCATCATGCTGTGATGTAACCTGTGTTAGGCCTTCTGCATCAAATCCTTTACTTTGCAGGCACTCCATAACTTCAAATTCTATTTTTTAACTTCTACTTTACTGATCCTCTTTTCTACATTCCCTCTTTGTGATATTTATTTTATTGTGAAATTTTCCATATCTGGATGCCTTTGCCTGTATTTCGCTTTGAATATCTTTGGGACTGCCTTCTTTATGTTGATTAATTTGGCTTTGTCCTTTGCACAAATATTGCACCATATCAAATCTCTCTCCCTTTCCCATGGCCATATTTCTTTTTTCTACTTTTCAAAAATCTCTAGGTTTTGTTGTTTATATTTTTGCACTTCCTCAGATGTTTCTTTTTCCAAACAGATCAAAGTTTCTTGCTCTGTATAATGTTTTTCACAAATCTGTTGTATTAATGAATACATGTTTTATTTGAAGCTTCTGACAGTTTTTCTTGTGGAAGTATTTCTCTTTCCTCCAATTTCTATCTTAATTGTTTTGTATATCTTCTGTCTGGAAATTCTGAGCTTTTTCAACAATACTAACAGTACATAGTTTCTTTCTTATCCTCAATAGTCCACTTTATCATTTTTATGGCTCTTCTTTGGCTTTGTTAGTTTTTGTGATTTTTGCGGACTACTATTCCTTCTACAATGGGGGGCTCATCCTCCCCTTGGGCCTGGTTTGGCCCCATTGTAGGAATGTTTCTGTTTTTTGAGGATTCTGCATTGTCATCTTTTCCAGTCCTGACACCAGTGTGCCTAATAGGATTGGGCACTTTGTTTTTATCCTTGGTCTTGTGCACCCACCTACCTTTTTTTAATTGTTAACCTACTTCTGTCCATGATATATGCCATATAAATGTTCTTCTTTCGGCTTTTCCTGGTTAGGGGTCACCACAATGGAACTCTGGTCCACTAATGATTGGCAGTATATTTTTATGGTGCCGAGGTGCCAGCTCGATGCCCAACCTTCAACAAAGTCACACCCGTTCATGCATGTCTTTCGAACGCCACTCGACCACGGGGAGGACATGCAGACTCCACACAGAAGGTGCTCCAGCCGAGAATTGAATGGGAGAACCTCTTGCTGTGAGGTGACGACGCTACCACGGCACCACCGCGGCTCAATATATACCATATAAATACAGTCTGTATATCAGTGTCGTCTTGGTGAGATTTTGTGAATAACAGGGTCCACCTCATGAAGGTACTCACCAATATTAGTCTCCCTTGCTTGCTGACTTATCTCTCCATTCGGACCCCATGTCATATGATATTCTGCATGTTCACAAAGTAATCTGTTGTGTGCATAGTCTGTGTTTTTGGAGGAAGTACAATCTTTTATAATATGGCCAATCCATTTCACTTTACTGTAGGTGACAGTCTGATTTGTGTCATCATCATCTCCCCTTTTCAACCACTTATGGAAGATATATATATATATATATATATATATATATATATATATATATATATATATATATATATATATATCTACTTCTGCAGGATCAGAAAAAAAAGAGAACACATGATCCAAGTGACACTTCTTGTACTGTAATCTTCCCTTCATAACACTGTGTCTTTATACAGTTCATTAGTTCTTGTTGCTGTCTTTTAGTGGTTTTCCTTATACTCTTAGAAAGTTCTAGTTAAGTCTGTTGCCTGGAATTAATGCTTATGGATGAACTCGGGCATTTTTGTTGGTCTCTCTACTTTGAGTTTCTCACAGTGTGGCAGGCCTCCTTTTGCTGCCAGGTAGCTCTGGTATAGTTGCTGTTTTTTATCATACTGAATTTGCATATTAGCTGGAGGACAGCAGACTGACTAATATGGTTTATGTCAGCTGGCTACAAATCAGTCAGAATCTGTTTAGTGGATGTGGAATATGTTAATTCTTTTCTGATGAAGGGATGGGTCCATAAGGATAGGGAGGAGTTTGGAGAATTGAGATAAAGACTTGAGATGGGCAGTGGAGGCCTGTGTGAGTCACTAACTGTGCTTACTGTAACAGAGTGCTAGCACCTTCAAATAGTCCGTGTGTAGGTATGTGGGGAGATGTAGTGATGCTTGGCTGTTGAGTAAATGGCAGTGTATCTGCCTATCATCCATACATTCCCATCCAAGGTGCCCTTTCATTGTATTATGATGTAAACTTAGAGGGTGTTATATAAAGTTGTACAAGTTTAGAGGTGTAATGCCTCAAACAGGTGTTTATTTTCCCCTTTGAAGGAATTAATTGTGGAGGGTAATGTAGTTCAGTTGTACATCTGTAAGTTTTGTAGCACTATTAACTAATCCAACTGGCCACCAATGCAAGCTAGAGCAACGTTTCTGCTCATTACCTTCAGCTATAAACTCATTCGTGATCATTACTGCCCTCTTCTAAGTAACCTTTTTTGTTTCATTGAAGACTTGTATTCATTAAGGAATTTAGGTGGCATCCTCCTTGAAAATCCTCCATATAAACTAAAACTTAAAGAAGGATCATTTATTGATTTAGTCCCAGTCCATCAGATTCCCATTCCTCACAAATGAAGAACCTGAAATTCCTGCAAACATTCAAAAAAGTCTCTCCGAGATCATCTTAGTAAAACCAGTGTCAGTACTTTGATTCCCATAGTTAATCTAAAAATCCCATGTCAGTAGTACAACTTTCTAATACACCAGCAGAATCTCTATCACATCTGCCAAAGATGACCTCTCTACCTAAAGATAAGGTTAGTCTTACATACCTCAAAACTCAGTCATCGATTTTTACCTGATGACGACTATATCTCAACTATTAGATTGTGTCCCACTAAACCTACTGTCATAACTAACTGGAGTTTTACTATGTTTTCTTCCCAGCATCACCTCTCTGGCCTGTATTTGTTCATTTCAAAGCTTCACTAATAAACTTTTCCCAGTTATCTATTATGTGAATTACAGGAACTCCTAGTACAATAACTTTACGTCGGCCACAGATAGTACTTATGCAAAGTAGTCTGTACCCATTTGCAAACACTTTTTTCATTGAAGTTTTTATGATTTCTACTCCTCTTGGATGAACTTTGGTTATGGAACCCTTGTATTCATGTCTCCTGCAAATACTGTTTGCAGAGCATATTTAGTCTGTAACTACTTGTAAGGCCTAAACTCTTCATTGTATTCGTATAATGTGCATGTAACTTGGATCAATTCTGATTTTATATTTGTCTCTCTTTTGTTCATTTATGTAATATACATATCAATGCTGTACTTGCCTGAAAGAGCCCAGGTTGTGCCTGAGAAGGGTCTCTGAAGCAGTCTGCTTATCAAGTTAACAAATGTATAAATAAAAATTAAGTAAAGTAACCTGTTGTTGGAATCTAATCTCTCTGAGAATCTGACCATTTTTAAAGGGGTTGTGGTACTTGTGCAGGTATTTCTTTTTGCCTTTAGTTTTTTAACGAACAGTTGTTTTATAAGAAGTTTTTTTCAACCATTAAGAAGCATTGTCTTCTGTCAATCTTGCAAAACAGTTGTGTTTGTAAAATTTCAGAATTGCTTAATTATGGAGGTCAGTCACTGGGCTGGATACCTAGGTTTTGACGTCTAGCTGCATGCCATCAGATAACTGTAGTCTGTGTTTGCAGTCTTGTGGTCTTGTGAATTACAGAGGGTTACTACTACAGGTCCTGTGCTAGCTTTCCTGGGACCACGATTTGGTTCATGGCTGCAACATCCTTGACCCCGTCATACTTTAAGCTCTGTGCAGATAATTCTGCACTTCAGACTAAGAAATCAAGCTGTCTGCAGATGTACTGCTGAATGCTCTTCTTTTATGAAGGAATAATAAAAGCTGTATGGCTTGAGCAGGCTATGGTATGAATCAAACAAGCATAAAAGGGATCACTTTCCAAACCATTTAGGCATTTGTTTCTCGGATTTTGCTGATTGATGTAGAGCCATTTATGGCAGTGTAGAAAGGCAACATGTGCGGTCTGTAAAGGTTCATTGTCTAAGTATTCATCCTTTATTATAGTCAAGGATATGGATCCATATTGATCAAGTTGTAGATACCTTCCTGATGTCACTGGAATCCAGATTAGCATTTGTTTTGCAACTGTTAAGTTGTAGATTGGATTTATGTAATTTTGTAAATTGTCTTAGAATTTGAAAATACATAACTTGAAATTGTAACTTCTGGGACCTACATCTCTTACACACATCCATTTTTACCCTTACTGACATCCAGAGATTGCATTCTTCCCCTTAGACTACCTAGCTGTGTATGGTAAAGTAAAAATCCACAAACTAAAAGAACCAGCATAAACAGTGAGCAAAAAACAATTTACTAACAAATCATAATACAGCTTTTGTCAGTACAAGCAGGCCTCTTGAGTTATAAAACTGTTTATAACCATTTAAAAGCAGAGATCTACATCCTGTGGCATTGCATGACCCCATAAACCACAACCATCAATTAAACGTAGTATTTGTAGTAAAAAATGATAAAATAACCTAAATAAAGTATAAGTTCATAGTACGATGAAATAGCCATCCATCCACAACCCATTTTTTCGCATTTTTGCACATGATGTGGGGAGTCATAGGTTATACCCTTGTGGGTTATTTTAAGCCTAGCCACTTGCCCTATGTGAGAGTCAAACCCTGCACCTTGTGTCTGTAAGGTAAACAACACCTTTACCATTATGCCACTTTCTCTAGATGTTTGCACTTCAACAGTGACAAACATCTAGAGCTAATATTCACACTTCTTAGGATCATATGAAGTTACTAGGCTATTGGCCCTGAGGTCCTTATAAGCCTAGCCAAGAGTTTAGCCCATGCATAGACAAATCAACATCTGATGCCCCAGTTCAGCAGAGACATGGGTGGAATCCTAGGGATGTATTTTCTGTTTCACATTCAGTTATCCAGATTACTCTTAAAAAGGGTTAAAGAGGTACTCTGCCTGATGTGGTGAGGGGAATCTATTCCATAGATGGGCGAGTCTCTGGGACACAAATCTGTCCTGCCAGGAAGTCCTGTTGATGTCACAGACCAGATTAAGGCCGCATGTGCAGGTTACTCGAGTGGAGCTTGACTTGCAGATATGCATCAGTTTCATCAAGATGGTGTCTGAGATCGCCTTGCTTGCTAGACAGAGGTCACCTCTGAGGAGTCTGCATGAAACAGAGTACAGGGATAGGGCTTTTAGCCTATCTGTGTACGAGAGATTTTTGAGGCGCTGGATTCTCCTGGTGAGGAAACTCTATGGTCTTCCAGCTGCTGCATGGGCCTTATAAGGGAAGAATACATGGATGTTATGGCCTCCTTGTCCTTGGAATGAGATACCCTTACTTATGAGGTGGGCCATGTAGAAAGCTTTCCATACAGTGGAAGCAGCATGGTGGTCAAAATTCAGGCTGCTGTCAATCTGTGTGCCCAAATCCCTGATGACTGACTGTGTGCTTAGAATGTTATTAATGTGATAATTTGTGGGGACATCTCTTTCCCCAAAGGGGAAGGTGATGGATATATACCAATCTAAACAGCATTCTTAATTAAATATAATCAAAAAGTAGTCTTGGAAGTAGCATCAAAACTGTGTATATACAATAAAAATGAAATCGGTATGATTTGATCATACCTGGGAGAAATAATACACCTGTGTTTGTAATCCATTTTATTTCTAGTTCATCTAACATATTATGTTTATAACAATTGGACTGTTTGCCAGTAAGCTTATTAATGCCTATAAATTAAAATATAATACATTTGAGTTGAATTGCATGTTTAAACAAGGCATTTATGTGTTTTTATACACAGTGTCACCTAGGTGTACCCGGTTATGTAAATGTAGTGGTTAGAGGTCTAACTACCATAGAAAGAGCCACAGGCGCATGTCACCTATCCTGTAAAGCATGAAAATATGTTTAGAGATAGTAAATATCTTATCAGAGATCTTGATAGAACAAATTGACTGCATAAAAGCTATGGGCATATTTTACAGTGTCCCAGTGAATAACAGTTTAATGATGATTTGGTAATACTGCAAGTGTTACTATACAAGCTTTTATGTTTGCCAATAAAAACTCTGTTAAATTATTGCATCAATGGGTTTAGGTTCAGTTATAGATCTGTCACTTGTCAGGATGCCTCAGTTCTGTTGAGCAGTGTTAATGAGTGCACAGGTAGAGCAGTTCAGACCAGTGTTGTCATCTTAGAGTTGCATGCTTGCAAGACCCAAAGCTTTTGTTAAAGATTCTGGTTAGTGTTGGATGTTAATACATAACTTTAGAAAATAACGCTGAAGAGCGTGAGTTATTTAATTTTAAAAATCTGCACATTCTTCATAGTTAAACAGATATTGAGAAATTTCTATCTTTAGATACTGGCATTGTAGAGATAATTTGAGGGGTTTATTTCATATCTTTCGAGTGTGTGAAAAGGTGCAGCTGTTCTGGGATCTGCATATTGTTTGCCTATGAGTACACCAAGTTACTTTTTATTTAAATTTGTGTCCTGTCAGCTGTTCATTATGAGTTTAAGCATGAGGTAATCCTCTGCATAACAAATACAGTGGTTTTAAGTGATCTGGGCTTGTGCTTACAATATTTATAGGTTTAGACCGTAAGCGAATGACTCTTGGGGAATATATATGTGTTAGATTACTAAAATATAGCTGAAGCTAGGCAGGAGTTCATGATGATTTCCAGAGTCTGACTCAAAACATCAGGAAATCTTTGTTTTGCCTTTCAAACCCAAACTCTGGAATTCACTGCCTTCCTAGCTTTAGTAGTCTGTCTGTGGTCTGCTTCTGGAGATCATTAAAGCTACCTGCTCGGGAAGATTTCTTTATTTTTTATCTGTTGGAACTGCTTTTTATTTATTTATTTATTTTTATTTTTTATTTAACATTTGTTGACTGGGAAAGTCCGACTAGGTTCCACAGAGCCTGTTTTCAGCGGAGGCCCAGGGAGAAATGCTCCAGATGCTTAACAGTAATTTGTTTAAAAATATGTACATTTTCATTATTCACATATTTTAGACTGAAAGTATTGTTTTGCAAACTCTGTATGGTGGAAAACTAGTTTATATACGGTTTTCATTACTTAATTACTTCTAATGACATTTTGAAAATATAGCTGATTATTGTTTGTGAGAGTGATTGGAGATGAACCGGTTAGTGTGGCTGAAATACCTGCAGTGTATATATATTTTTTTATTATCTAGAGTTCAACAAAATTTTACCTACGAAGTCTCAGAGGAATCACTTAACAGGATATATGAATATTAATTACTAGAGGCAGCTGGGTGCGGTTGCCAGGAACCTAGCTGGTGAAAGGGGTAGTGGGGGGGGGGTGCACAGATCACGGTCAGCCAGAATCATTCTTCACTGTCAGTAGTTTTTGGGTTTGCCCAAAGTGTCTGCAAATTTATGCTGGTGTGGAATTCTTGTTTTGGGTTAACTGGTGCGTAAGAAATAGCTTAAAGGATGGGACCATGAAGACAACAAGGCCTAGCTCCATGCTTTCATCATTTGTAGAAATGCTAGGTAATATAATCCCTAAGCAGCTGACTGCTTTTATGGACTACTGTTATTTGTTGTCTGAATGCCATCATAGTCTCAGACCTGGTCCTGGGGTGAACACTGCCTTTACCAGGTTCTTGCCACCAACTTCCTCCCATTTTGTTTCCTGAGATCACTGCAGCCATTTTAACCCAGCATGACTTCTCAGTGGTTTACTGCCTTTACCACATAAAATTAAGAATTTTGGTTAGGGTGGGCACCAGTGAAAATCACTGTAATTTATTTATTTATTTTTATTTTATTTATTTGCCATTTGTTAACTGGATTAGTCTGGCTGGGCAGGTGCTCTTTTTCAGCAGAGACCCGAGGAGAAAAGCTCCAGATACAAAGATTACAATTTAGTTACAAAAGAGAAATACAGATATCAACAAAAACATAAAATGAGAATATTATTTGTCTTAAACATTCTTAAAAAGGTGAAATTAATAATCTTAAAATCACATGTAATTGATATAGTTGCATGGTAACAAATAGGAGAAGAGGAAAGGAAGGACTAGTAAGTAGGCAAGTCCTCACTATAGTGTGGAGTCTAGTCAGGGAGTAGTGGTAAAGGGGCAAGGTAAGGGGATGAAAGATATAGGTGGGAGTTGTCTGATACAGTAAATAGTGATTAAGAAAGAGGTGCATTGTTACTGAAATAGAAGTAGAAACATACAAACGGGAGAGTCAAAGATGCAGGAAATGGAGACAGTGGCTTGGCGGGAGAAGAAAGGCTGGGGAGGAATTGCCTCAGGTAGGGTCTTTACAGGGGCAGGCCCAGTAGTTGAGTATGTAGTCCTTTGGGGCTAGTTTGAAATTGGGTGAATTTTGTTGAGATCTGATATATTTTGTTGAGATCTGATATAGAGAAGGAGCTTGTTCCAAAATGTGGAGACAGCATGGCTATAAAGACGTTTTCCTATGGATTTATTAGGCTTGGAAACTTGGAGAAGGTGTTGGTCAGAGCTACGAAGCTCCCGGTTAGGGAAGTAGGAAGAGACGAGAGTTGCTTGTGAAGGACAGGCTAGGGGTCGTAAGATGGAGTGTGTCAAGTGAAGTTGAGGCAGATGGACTTGGTTATGGAACTCTAGCCAGTGTAGTTTTTTTAAGAAGAGGCAGTGGTGAGAGTGATGGGGGAGATTTGTGGCAAACCTAGCAATTTTATTACATGTTAGTTCTGGTTTGTTTAGTAAGAGATTTGTTTGGAGGTTAGTAAATATAGGGGTGGCATATAGTAAAGTAGATAGGAGGTAGTCCTGAGCAATTTGTTTGGAGGTTAGTAAATATAGGGGTGGCATATAGTAAAGTAGATAGGAGGTAGTCCTGAGCAAAGGATACTTTGGATTCTTGTGTAAGGAATTTTTTATTTCTGTATAGCAATCCTAGTTTCTGGTGGGTCCTTTAGATGCAGTTATTAATGTGGGTGTCAAATTTTAGTTCATCTATGAGTGTACTGAGAAGTTTAGTATGAGACTAGACGTGAATAGTTGTATTGTTTAGGGAAGAGATCAAAAAGGAAGATTTGAGGTGTTGGAGCGGTTTGGGAAGGAAAAGCAGAAGTTTAGTTTTATTGGGGTTAAGTTGGAGTTGGTTAGTAGTGAGCCATCTTTCGACAGAGTGGTAGTGTGTCTTGTGTGAGGGTATGTAGGTGGGATAGATTGTCAGAGGTAGAGATGTTCGTAGAGTCATCTGTGTATTGTACGAGTTTAGAGTGGGGGCAGGAATGGAAGAGATAATTAGTAAAAATGTTAAATAGTAGAGGACCCAAGATGGAGCCTTGGGGGGACTCCAGTAAGAACGGGAAGGAATGGAGAAGTAGCTGACATCCATTTGACATATTGAGCTCTATGTGATAGGTATGAAGAGAACCAGTTAAGAGTGGAGGTAGAGAGGTTAAAGGAAGCAAGTTTGGAGAGCAAGAGGTTATGGGAAACAGTGTTGAAAGCCTTGGAGAGCTCAAGGAAGAGGGAAGACACTAGTTTGTTGTTACTGAGAGAAGTGGAGATGGAGTTAGTAAAGGACAGAATTACTGTAGTAGTACTATGATGAGGGTGAAAGCCATGTTGGGTAGGGGAGGAGATTTGCCTGAATGAGATGTACATTGAGCTGTTTGTGAATACACTTTTCTAGGATCTTTGAGATAGGGGATAGAATAGCGATAGGCCTGAAATTTGAGGGGTCGGTGGAGTTACCACCTTTGTGCAGGGGTATAATATAGGACTTTTCCCATATTTGACGGACAATGTGTTTCTGAATTGACCGATTAATAAGTATGGAGACAGGCTAGACTGTGGAGGGTGCTGCTAGTTTGAGGTATAGGGGAGGCAGGTTATCAGCCAAAGGGGAGCAGGGTTTAAGTTTATAGAGTAGGGATCTGATAACAGTAGTGGAGATGGGCTTGATTGAGAAGGTGGCTTGGTTGGAGGAAGGGAGGGAATGTCATGATTATTATTTGTGTTAGGTTTGATTAGTCTCTGTATAGAGTCTATGAAGAAGGAGTTGAGAAATGTGCCAGTTTCTAGGGGGGAGCTGTTTGGGGAGGGATTGGGAGGGGAAGGGTTACCCGGGTGTAAGAGCTTATTAATGGTACTCCAAAATCTTTTGGGGTTGGAGTGGGTTTTTTTTGAGGGTTAAGGTAAAAGTTTTTCTTATCAAGGGTGATTTGCTTTTTTGTGGTGTTTCGAAGTTCTCTATAGTGCTGGAGGCTGGAAGGGGTTTTAAGTTTGTTCCAGGTTTTCCATGCATTGTCTCTTTTCCGCATGAGGGAGAGAGTGGCTTTACTTATTCATGGAGCATGACTTATCTAGAACTGCAACAAAGTTCAACACACTTTCTACTACTACGTAAGAGTTTATTGTTGAACCTGTGCTGAAATCTGGTTAGTTTGCTACAGAATATGAATCCATCATGACTAGAGGGCCATGCACAGCCACTGGGGCAGCAGCATTTAACACTTCAACTGTAGGCTACCATCTCCTCTGACTTAAGTGCCCTAGTCATTTTCCCATCCTTTTGAGAACATACCATGATCTGAATAGTGGGTGTATGCTTTAGCGTTCACCTTCTGCTTTTCTGTCTGCTCCTTGCCAGTCAGGTATTCCAGCTTACTCTGAGATAAGATAGCTCTTCTCTATCCTGCTCATTTGAAAGACACAATAGACTCTGTCGTCCCAGTGACTTCCTGTATTCAGGCCATACGATTCCTAATTACATTTTTATGTACTAGGTCTGCTTCTCCATATTTTTATTCAGTATTGCAGACTAGGCTGCAGAGGGCTGACTTCTTATACACTAATTTATTCTTATTGCCAGTGACAGTGTCAGTATTTTGTATGTATGTAAACCATTCCCTTCATTCTTACTCTGTCTTTGGTGCTATGTTGGGTCTCTGTTCACACACATCTGTCCCACAATTTAGTGTACATTTGTAGCAACCAGAGGTTCTCATGGAACACCACAAAGTAAGGCAACTTAGTTTTGCTAACTTCTGGATTGGCTCCCTGTCGATTTTATTTCAAGGGTTGGTATTGCATAACCATTGTACCTACTGTATGAGTCTGTTTATTCTGTAGTTTATAACATTTACAAATTACTTTATTGTACAATTTAATTTGGTAGTATGTATTATAATAACTTTCTAGTTTCCAGACTCTCTCTTTCTCTCTGTGGCGACTAATTTGCAAAAACAGTAGGTAGTATAGTACAGTACAGTGTATTCCAACTCACATTTGCTTTAAATTTTCCATTAAACAAAAATGTACAAGTCTTTGTTTTGAAATTAAAAACATTTGTGTGTGCAAATGCTTATCATCTAGATCTTTGAAGTGTTCTTACAGTTAAAACATTGCAATGTTTTGGATACAGAACATAGTGATATTTACCTTATTAAAGTGGATAGGCTTGTGTGCCTCATTGAAACTTTGACCTGCGTATTCTGGAGCCTTTTGTTCTTTTAAAACCTCTCATAATATATATATCTTGTGTGAGGGGACAGATAGTGTTTCACAAAAGACCTTCCGACAGTGGAAATATCAGTTTAAGAGGATGTGCCCAGAAGTAAGTTTACTGGTGATCTCCTGTGAGTACTGTGTGGTTGAGATACCCATGTGATTTAGGTGAGTTTAGCCTTGAAACGCCTACAAGAAGTAATCATGACGAAGAGTGAATGATTATTGCATTACCAGCCTGGCTGGTCAGCATGCATTGAGGTGGAATCAGGCAACCTAGACATTGACAATACTCACTGATTTTAGGAGTGAAGTCACCTCTTTATTATGGAATTACCCTGAGCTGGTGCAACAGTTGAAAGATTACTAGATAAATGTAGCTGTACTTTCCTCTGTGGGATTCCTATTACCTGATCGTTCAGGTTAGCGAATACCTAAACGTCGATCTGGTAATAGCGAAAGCAAAAAACGCGAATGGCCGATTTAATGCAGGGAAAGAATTCCCTTGTCTGTTATGCGGATTTGACCCTTTCCCCACTGTAGAACAATCTCAGAGTTGGTATATTTAGTTCATTTTGGTTTAAATTTGTCTTTTTTTTTTTTTTTTTTTTTTGCGGTCAAGGGAATTAATTTCCTACATTAAATTGGCCGTTCGCTGTTTTAATTTTTTGATATTACCAGCTCGATGTTTAGGTAATCGCTAACCTAAATGTTCGATCGGGTAATGTAGACTCCCTCTGTGCACGTTGTTGGCTCTGGAACAATACTTCTCAGTTAGGGATGATCTCTTTCACCTTTTCAGGAAATGTGATCTCATGTGAGGCCTAAGGCGAGTGGCAGGATACCCACCACTGTCCAGCTGATGATGGCTATACAGTTGAGTTTTACTTAGTGAATTAGAGATCTGCCACAGGGGGGCTGTGAATCAGAGATAGACTCTTGGTAATTGTTTGTACTTTAACTCCAAACAGCTGTTAAGAGTTTTCAGCTTTCTGAGAAAAGATGACTAATATCAGAGGAGGGTGTCACCTACCAAGCTCATAGTCTTACTAGGAAAGTTCAGTGCTAACTTGGGGGAACGAAGAAGGTACTTGGATGGGGACTCCTGTATCTGATCCAAGAGTAGGTATATTTTCATTGTACTTTTCTGTAAGTCATGCTTGTCCATAACAAATACTATATTTTAACTAAAGGAAATTCATAAGTATGTTGGGGCTGACATTTGATGAGTAACACTGTGGTCATACCATTAGTTATAAGATTGTATGATCTGGACAGCTCTGTCTCTTTCTTCACTTGAATGCCAACTAAATCTCTGCTTAATACATTGGATTTGCTGAGCAGGACATCTGCTAGATGGATCTCCTGGAAGTATTGGCTAGACACTTTTTTTTTGTGAAATGAGTTCCTACTCATTCCTCTCAGAAGGGTTCCTGTCAGAAGAACGAAGATGCATTATGTCGAATGCGTCTTTGTCAAACTGTAAATGTTGAAAACGCAAATTGATGAAGCGGCTTTTAAGTGAATTCTTTCCCCGGGAAAGAAGTCGCTTGGCTGCTTCTGTCACTTTGCTGTTTTTCCCGGCACTGTAGTGCGATCTCGAAGTTGGTATATTTGAGTAGGGGGGTGTGGGGGGCGTGGTAGGCGATGCCCCCCACTTTAAATAGTGTTTAGTGGGTTTTTTTTTTTTTTTTTTTTTTTTGGGAACAGCAAATTTTTTTCCCTGGGAAAAAAAAATTGCTGTTTTGGCTGTTCGCTCTGAGTTTTGGAGCTGCCTGTTTCAAACTAAGGACTGGCTTTTTGTAGTGTTCACTCTTTTTTGTTTTCATTCTTTTGTGGTCAATATAACAGCATTCGATCTTTTGATCATTTGTCTTTATAACATAGAATATGTGGTCTTCTAAGTGGGTCTAATTGAGGCTGGGAACATTGCATCGCAACAGAAAAATATCAAAAATACGTCAGACTTCTGGAAGCTCTAATGACCTTTAATAAATATTATAAAACAACAAAGCTATCTGGTTATCACCCTTTCTCAGTGTTCAAATAACAGATACAAAAATCCTTCATATAAATTTCATTTCAAAAATAACTCCTAAGACCTAGGCACAAATCAGATTGCAATAGCAATTAAACAGTTTAATACTCAGTTTAATTTAAAGAAACATGCTCATATTAAAATATAATTTTAAACACAATTGTTTTTGTTTCAAGCCTGGTGTACTGTCAGTTTGTAGACATAAAAAAATCCAAGCATATTTTCTCAATTCCAGGTTATTATTTTGATCTCCACCCTTCATGTCTTTCGGTAGTATCTCTTATTAGTCACTGGAAAATACAACAGAAGATTAAAAGATCGGATGATAGAACATCAATCTGACATACGTACAAATATTAGCACTAAGCACTTGCAAAACATATAGCTGCGAAGGGTGTAGATCACACTTTTAGATTTAGGGTTATTGAGTTACTACCGAAAGACATGACAGGTGGACATCAAAGTAATAAACCTGAATTGAGATAATATGCTTGGATTTTACCTTTACAAGCTGATAGTGCACAAGTATTGCACTGTAAGTATTAAACTTGTATTGAAACAAAAACAATTGTGTTTAAAATGATGTTTTAATATGGGTGTGTTTCTTTAATTGAAATTGTGTGTATCTAGTTGTTTAATTGTTGCGATCTGATTTGTGGCTATGTCTTAGGAGTTCTTTTAAATATGGAATTTGAATGAAGTATTTTTGTATTTGTTATTTGAACACTGAGGAAGGGTAATAGCTCAAACGTTGTTGTTTTATAATATTTATCAAAGGTCATTGGCATTTCCAGAAGTCTGACATGTTTTTGATTATTCTGACTTTTTGCTCTATGACTTCTGGTTTACTGTGGTTTCAGGAACTGTTTTTTTTAACATTACATCTGAACAGGTCATGTTCAAGACCTCTGTTGTTGAGGTAGCAATAAGTAGTTATAGTAGTAGATGGTTTGTGACTTTCACAGTGGTAATCCAATGACCTGCTGGTGTAGACAAGTGGTGAAGGGAGCTGGAGATTGAAAAAGATCATCCAACAAGTACTCATAGGGGGATGTTTTGATTCACTTGAGAGATATGAGCAGGCCTAGTAGGCCACATCAGTTGTAATAGCTGAAGTGGAGGTGTTGTCATGGGTGAAGTTTGAAAATGTCATAGGGAGGCTCTTGGGGAGGCTTCAGAGAGGCTTTAGCAAACTGTTTCATAGAAAAAGAAAATGGGACCTCTCTCAGGCTGCACTAAATGAAGACGTGGAAGTACAAACTTCTGTTGGAAAGACAGTCAGGAGGAGGAATCAACATTATGATTAATTCCTTAATCCAGTCCTCCTGTCAGAAGGTATTGTCTGAAATATTTTGTGGGTTGGAGTCCATCACTGCAGGTGAAGCTGCTGGGGTGGTCAGAAATTTCCATATTGTTAAGGATGTAGTTGTATGTGAGACCTAGCCATAAATTACTGCACCGGTCAGGGTTAGGGTTCCATGACTAATGTCCTGTGTTGTACTTACTTAGAAGTTATCCAGCTACAGCCAAAAAAGTAACTAAATTGCAGGCCTTTGTTCAGAATTTTCTTTTGTAGTCAAAGAGGAATTGATTCTGCAAGGGTTTCTCAGTGCAGTGACTGTTTTAAAACCTCTGCAGCAGTGTGGGGGGAGGGGACTGTCAGTTTCTCTTGAACTACAAAAGAAAACCCTGAACAAATGCTTGCAATTTAGCTATTTTTCTGGCTGTAGCTGGATAATTTCTAAGTATAGTGTAAAACAAGGTCTGAGCCAAACATAAATGAGGGTGATTAGAGAGGGGAAGGAAGCGGTCATTTTACAGAAGGTAAAGAAGATAACAGTGACTCACACAAATCCCATTATATGTCAATGTCATGGGAATTCAGTACTTCCTTATCTATGGCATGAGTTACACAAAGCATTATGGGAAAGAGAAAGGGTTGAGGGAGAACAAGCTCATGTTGATACATCAAGCCCCATTGGTAGCTATGTTGTGGAAAACAGGCTAAAATTACAAATAAAATCTTAGAGTGATTTTAAGGTGTTAAAAATAGGTCAGGAAACAAAGATAGGGTGAAAAACAGATTTTTTTAGTTCTAGAGTGGAGTTATCCTTTAAATACCACTGTGTAAATGTGTGTAGGCATGGATATGTATGTGTGTATGTGTGTGTGTTTATGCAAATGTGTTTTGTACAATGTTTGCTGATTTAATATGTGTAAGCATGTTCTGAACAGTGTGTTTATTACAACATGCAACTTCCATGTTCTTATTCTTGCCAAGTTATTCACACCAGGACTCCAATGAAAAGGTGCTCTCAGCTCAGTTGTACTGTTCAAGTGGTTAAATGGATCGAATAAATGAATTCTGTTAGTGATGTGGAAATTTGAACCTGTTCTGTAGTCTTGATGACTCACTCAAGGGAGTTTAATTCATTCCACACTTTTTTGGACTGAAATAGAGTATATTTATATGCTGTGGTCCTGAAGGATTATGTATGAGGTATTGAGTTCTTTAGTAACTGGTCTGTTGTTATTGCACTGAAACTATGCCATTTTGACAATAAGCAAAAATGTTTTAAGTGTGTGTAGGTCTACCAAGAGTGCATTTTGTCCTCACTGCTGCTTGTAATTTCATGATTTTCATGGAGTATTTTCAAAATCCTGGCAAGGGCTGGAAGAAAAGCATCCAGACTAGAGACAAAGATGGATGCCTGTATTGGTCTTTTTGCCTCATACAGGCATCAGCTCCATGTTCACTTGAGTGATTTGCTGTTTGAGTGTGAAGGAGAGGAGTATCAGCACCTCCAAATCTGAGGTCATGGTACTTTGCTAGAAAAGAGTGGATTGTTGTCAGCAAGTGGGAGGGTGGCTGCATTTTGTAGTGGAGTAGTTTAATACACTGGGGTCATGTTCCTGAGTTATGACAAGGAGAAAGTACAAATAAAAGCAGATGGACTGCTTGCTGTAGGCTTTTTATTTTTTCTCTCTCCATGGGACCTGGTCCATTGCCTCCTCTACCTGCTGCTCATTTGGCTCATTCATTCCTCCCAGGTTGAGACTCTTCTCATTTTAGGTTCCCTAATTAGTACAACGTTTTCCTCAAGTGGTGACAGCAGGGTGTTGAGGAGGGGTCCAGTATTCTAACAGATGTCCCCACACTGTCTCTTGTTAACCATTCCCGTAGCCTCAGAAGAAAATGGTTTACTGGCAACATGGCAGTCTTTGTGGACTTGTTTATGGTATTTGAAACTGTTACATCAGAGTGGTCTCCAAACAATTGCTGAGATGCATGATCTTGACGGCCCACATGAGCCTGGTTCCAAATGTGCTTTCTAATATGATGTACACAACCAGTTGTAGTGGATTGACATCTGACATCACTCTTTTTTTTCATGCAGGAATCCTTCAGAGATTGTCATTGGTCTCTGAGGTGACATGTGTCCATACCTCTCAACCTCTTAGAGCAAGAAATCTGGACAAAGCCATGAATAAAAGTGGGACAAAACCCCAAAAAATAAGGGCAATTTTTAAACACACCGGTCTTACAAACTTAGAAAGTTGATAGAATAACAGGTTTTGTATTGACATGAATTTTCTGAAGAAGGATATGATGTCTGAAATTCAAATGTCTGTCATTGTATTCTAACTTTTATCTTTAATGAGTTGCCACTAATTTGCCAGAAAACCACAATTTTATGAAAAACAGACCAAAAATATGAGGCAAAAATCTGGACATTATGTGAAAATCTGGACAGTTGAGAGTTGTGCATGTGTCTCACTTTTTGAGCCATGTAAAACCTAGTTCTGTTTGGCCTTCTATTTTATTACAAAACCACTGCTTCTGCAAATACTTGCACTAGCAACCTAAAGCTATCCCAACAAATAAACAAGACTCACTAGAGGGATAGTTTTGTAACTCAACATATTCTCATACCATGGAAAAAGTTAGCATTATAGGTCAAACAGAATACTACTGTGGCTGCCTTTAAGGGTAGTCTTGCAGATTGGATGGGTATGTGCAAATTTACAACATAGCTGTCACGCATGACCTTTTTCCATTTGGGAGATGAACACTATTAAGTGCTCGAAAAGTTTTACAAGAAGTTTTAAGTGTGGTAAAAAGTGTGTATGGCTGAGCATCTTATGGTCCACACAGTTGCTTGTCTAGTATTGTTCCTATGTTGTGAGTCCACTCTTTCTTTATACTACTTTGCTTTTACACATTAACCTATATAGCCATTTTGCTGCACTGTAAATATTGGTTATCACACCCTTTCCCTGCTGTTATCACCTTGCCTACTACATTTACGTTCTTTGTCAAACCAAGATATCACCCGCCGACCCAATCTGAATCCTATGAACACCTGAAACATCATTGTGGTTTTATTTGTCAAGTATCAAAGTATTTATCAAGTTACAAATATTCAGATAAGGTACTACTACAGAGCTAGTAAACAGACCACCTTTGATGTAATTTCCATATTGAATTTTTGCTTATATTATACTGATTACTTATGACCACTGATGTTATTAGCTGCTGCTTTTTAACCCATCACCCTTGAGCATTTTCATGAAGTTGTGCCTCTATACATTTTCTTTTGGCTATGTAAATCCCTTATGATGGTGGTACACCTGACTGTGAAAAAGTCACATATATTTTGTACAGATCTATATTTATACACACACATATATATATATATAAATATATATATACACACACACACACACACACACATATATATATATATATATATATATATATATATATGGATCTAGGAGTATTGAACGAAAGTTCAATAGTCCGAATCCACAATACCTGAACGCACTTTAACGAAAGCGTTTTCACCGAAAAAGCACTTTTGTTAAAGTCCGTTCAAAAAAAAAAAAAAACCACAAAATCTTCTTTTATGCAGCTTTATAGCTTTAAGGAATTCAGGTTTTAAAGACTCCAGTTATACTTTTCGTAAGTCCACTTTGTAAAATACCCCTGTACCCTGTTGTTTCCCTGGAATCTGTTGATGTTACAGCTGTTCCTTTTCTAAACACATGTTGGCACACTGGACGTAACAGCGATTGTTTATTTCACCAATCGTGTATTTAATAGTTCTTACTAGACTACTGCCCCTGTTGTGCTAGTTTGCTTTAGAGGCATGCATCCCCAGCCTAGGCTGTTGGACAAGCTCACTGAATCTGTAAACAGAATGACTGAGATCTCACTGTGTGTTTTTTTTTTTATTACTTTAATCATGAGTTTAATATACCAACTGCTGTGCACTATTTTTCTGTATTTTTTCCAATATATATGCTTTGCATTAATTTAGTTATTCTACCTGGTGTCCATGTACTAGGTTTCCTCTGTAAAAGTGCCGTGTGCTCGATGGGTTTACTTAATTAATCAAATAAGTTCGTATTTTTTTTTTTTTTTTTTTTTAGCTTTTCTTCCTTAATGGCCACTGTACTGGTTGTTAATTCTGTTCTTTGCCTTCTCCCACCTTAGCTGGGATCCACAGATCAATTATTTCTTTTGCTACTGTTATCTGGGAATTGTTGTAGCCTTTGCTATAACTATAAATTATTATTGTAGTATGTGTATTTTTTATGTAGCTAACTTGCATGTTAGAACTTACTGGGAAATAAACAAAAGACTTGATATTCAAGATGATAGCTACTTTGTTCTTTTACTAACATGTTCATAATTACAGAGTACCGTAAGCTGCAAACTAATGAGAAGAAAAGTGTGAATTAACTAAATGCAGCCTACCCCTTAAAAATGAAAGAAAGAAAGAAAAAGCTCTACTTTTTTCCTCTTAGATACTTAACTCTGAGACTTTTGGGTCAGCAGTAAATGTAAATGGGGTTGTAGAGTAAGATAACTGTGATTGTTGAATTTGAACATTTCATATAAGAAAATGTTCAGGTTTGTTCTGCCAAGCCACAACCAGCCAGAATTACTGGAGAGTACATACATAAGGAAGGATTTCCTTGAGGATCATTACTGATGTTGTGATGTCTGTCCTGTGTGCTGTATGTTTATTTTTAATGTAATAAATACTTCAGTCATTTCTTGCTGACATCCTTATCTTTTACCTTACTTAAAATGAATAAATAATGCTTGTATGGCTTAGTTGAGGTGACTTATGGTATCTGACAAGTCCGGGTTCACATGCTACAACAGGTGAAAACATTCTGGAGCTAAATAAGGGAGGCGATCTAAGCAGGTCAAGTTGACCATTTACAGTTGAGCTGTCTAGAATAATGGATGTGGGCAGTTTCTTTTCTGCATTTTTTTTTCATGAACACTGTTGGCAGTATTGCAAACCTTGTATTGCAGGAATTAAAGCCAGTATAGTCACAGGAGCTGGGGCTTGCTTAGAAATAAAGGCGTCCGTTCCTACTTAATGCACTTTGTGACAGTGAGAAACTTGATGTTGTGTAGTCCAGTCTCACCTTCATTTTTACATATGGGTTCGGAGCCGATCCTCGGCTCCGACTTGGCCGATTTACAAGCTCGAAGACTTTTGGTTGGCTCGTGGCTAAGCAGGTATCCCATAGTGCACCAGTACAAACCCCAGATCTCATTTGCCGCATCGACGAGTTCGGTTGTGCTTCTCCTGGCTCTGGCTAAGTGTCAAATTCTTTTCTATTTAAATATAGTATTAGAGTTAATATTGTGTTGTTAGGGTTGCCATTATCCTAGGCTGTTGCGTTGTTTGCCCTTTTGGTGCAATCTTAGTTTAAACCTGTTGTTAGTCTGGTATCCTGTGTGCCAGTTTAGAGTTCCTTGTAGGCGCTGTTGTGTTTTTTTTTTCTATATCATGTAGAGTGTTCGTTTTTGGCAGTTTTCTGCTGTTAGTTAACAGGGGCTCCTGTTATTTCTGACCGTTATTGGGTCTCCATTTGGCAGTCAGCTTAGTTTCCTCAGAGATTGTATTTTTGGCACGGATCCGCTTGTTAATTACTTAGGGTTGGAGTTTCCTTCTGTAGTACGCTAGCTATTCTTACATTTTACTAAATAGAGTCATATGCAGTTTCTGTGTGCGTGAATTTTTCCTTTTTCAGATCTGTTTAAGTTAGAAGACCTAGCTTTCTGTTCCACTAGGCTAGGCCCATTTAAGTTAGAGGACCTAGTTCTCATGGTACTTCCTTCTGTAGGGCTAGGCCCATTTAAGTTAGAGGACCTAGTCCTCATGGTACTTCCTTCTGTAGGGCTAGGCCCATTTTAGTATCCTCTCCCCTTCTTCTTCTTCTTCCTCCTTTCCCGTGTGTGTGCGTGTGTGGAATGTCTAAAGAGAGTAAGGAGCACAAACCTTTGGGTTTTAAAAAGTGCATTAAATGCTCCCAAAAGATGTCTTTAATGGATGGCCGCAGTAGCTGTGACTACTGTTTAGGGGCCATCCACTTGCAGGAATCGTGCTTGTTCTGCCATGCTTTCTCTCCTAGGGTGTTACAGGAGAGAAAGAACAAGCTTATACTCAAGGGTCTACTAAAACCATCTTTTGAGGAAGTTCTATCCAGCTCTTCGGCTTTCTCCAAGTCTGGCAAATCTAAGTCTTCAAAAAGGCCTTCTCCGGCACCGGCTGATGTCTCGGAGCCACCTCCTAAACAGTCAAAATCAGCCTCATCGACTCCACAGCCTTTGGAGCTGAAGGAGAGCACCATTGTGGTGTCAGAGTCGGTTCCAAGTGTTTCGGAGCTGACCTCTGAACCTATTGAATCAGCAGTTGAATCTGCTACTCGGAGCCGGTCTGTGGATTCCATGTTACTGAAGTCTCCAGTGCCCCCTTGGTCAAGATCCTCTACTATGTCTTCCAGGAGCCTTTCGGAAGAAGATGTGGAGAGGGTAGTGTTGAGACTCTTGAAGCCATCTGCTTTACCAAAATTATTGTTGGCTCCGACCCAGTTGGCTCTGGAGCCACTCGATCCAGCTTTGCCCTTGTCTGCTATTCCTCCTCCGAGCCATGTTGGTCCTTTGGAGCCGAAGTACTTGGTGCCATCGGAGGAACTATCTGTTCCAGCTCCCTTTGTTGCTGCTTTGTGCCCTCCGTCGTGTCCAGGGGCTGAAGCTCTCCTGTCGGCGCCGACAGGGAGGGTTGGAATCAATGATCTTTGGTTCCGAGCCTTCCTCTCAGTGCGTTGGACGGGGTGAGCTCAGACCCTGCATCTACCTCGGAGCCGACGGCTCTGGCTCCGACGTCAACCTTTGTCTCTTTGGAGTGGGGGAGGTCTTCGGAGCCAGAGAGGTCAGAGTTTGAGATGATGAGCGTGCTGTCTCATTTTCCAGCCCCTACCAGTGGTACCAGCAATCTCCCCCCCGAGAGCACCCACTTCGGTCTCAGCCCCTACTCTCTCCGGAGACGGCAGAGACCCTCAGCCTCAGGAGCCATCAGCTGGTGTCCCCCACTCTTCTGAGGCCTCCCCGGAATGTCCTTTTGAGGAGCCTCCCCGGAAGAGGATATGTAAGAAGAAGCATGTTGACTCCCAGGATGAGTCTTTGACATCAGACACTGACCTCGAGGAGTCGGAAGGGTCCCCCAAGTCATCCTCTAATGATATTTCCTTCATGGACATCCTGGAGATCCTTAAGCAGAGGTGCGACTGGCTCACTGTCAACCCTTCTGATGAGGAGTCCGGTGTACCTGAAGGCTCTCGGGTCTCAACCTTCTGCCTCTTGGGTGTCTCCACCTTTTGACAAACTGATGGATCTAGTTAGTCGAAAGGTGTATAATACTTCTGATGCTGTGGAGCCAGTCCCCAGGAGACCTAATAAGTTTCTGTCTGCCCCTCCTGATAGGGTTTTTGTCTAAGGGCATTCCCGTAGATGCCATGGTGGTGGAGGCAGCCACAAAGAAGGAGCTGGCGGAGACTCCTTCCTCTGTTCATCCACCAAACAAGGATTCTCAACAGATGGACAGATTTGGGAAGTGTATCTTTAGTTCAGCGGCATTTACCCTTCGATCATTGAACTATCTCACTCACTTCACGAGATTGCAGAGGGATCGCCTCAAGGAGTTAGGAGATTCTGTACAACGTGCGTGTACTGAGGGAGTCCCTGATAAGATTTCTGCTCAGTTGTCCACCTTAAATTCTATAGTTAACTCCTCCATGCAGCTTATCTCCTATGCGGCTGATGGAGCAGGTAGAGCAGTGGGTTCAGGAGTTGCCATGAGGCATCACTCCTGGATGCGCTTGTGTAATTTTGCGGAACCGTTCAAGTCTACTTTCGCCAACCCCCCATTTGATGGTTCCTCATTGTTTGGTTCTAAGGTGAAGGACACACTCACTCGGTGTGAGCAAGAAGGAAAGACGCTTTCTGCCATGGGAGTACGTTTTACTGTTCCCTCTCGACCATACCCCAAAGGTCAAAGGGGTGGTAAAATGTGGTTCAAAAAGTCCCAGAGGGTCTTTCCGGACACACAGGGTGAACCCTCCTTCAGAGGCAAAGGAGGAGGAGGAAATGGGAGAAGTTGCCCTAGAGGCAGGGGTGGTCTGCAATACCAGCAAGGCCGTGATTCCTTTCGGGGACGGCCTTATCAGCGCTCCTGATGTGGGGCCCAACTGCGTTTCTCTGGGGCCGGTCGGGGGTCGCATTTTTTTTGTATCCAGAAGCCTGGCTAAATATCACTCAAGACAAGTGAGTACAAAGAGTTGTTACCAGAGGCTATATCATACCCTTTTCCCTTCCACCATTTGTTCCCAAGAAGATCCCAGATGTACCACCCAATCACAGTGATCAGGTAACTGTGGAGATCAACAAGTTACTCTTAAAAAGAGTCCTCCAGTCCATCCCAGCAGACCAGATAGGATCCGGAACTTATTCCAGGTTCTTTTTAGTACCAAAACGAACCGGAGATTGGAGGCCAATATTGGACCTCAGCAGATTAAATGAATTCATGAAGAAGGAAAAGTTTTGGATGGTAACACTGCAGTCGATACTCCCATTGTTAGGGAAAGACTATTGGATGTGCTCTCTAGATCTCCAAGATGCCTACTACCATATAAAAATGGACAAGGTGTCCAGGCGCCATCTACGCTTCCGGCTGGGAGCCAGTCACTATCAGTTTCGTGCTCTGCCCTTTGGTCTCACCACAGCCCCTAGGGTGTTCACCAAATGCATGGCAGTAGTGACAGTTCACCTGAGACGTCGGGGATTCCAGGTGTATCCGTATTTGAACGACTGGCTCCTGACCGCCCCCACCAGGCATCTACTCCTCCAAAACAGGGACGCCACTATTCAACTTTGTGCTCAGTTAGGGATCTCCATAAATTGGGAAAAGTCTGCATTATTGCCCTCTCAGTCTGTGATTTTTTTATAGGCGCAGAGGTAGACACAGTGAACATGACAGCTCGTCTCCCCGCTGAAAGGGCACAAAACCTAATCTGTCAAATTCAACGTTTTCTCCCATTGCGGAAGGTCAAAGCGAAGTGGGTTCTTCAGCTCCTCGGGACTATGGCTTCTACCATTCTGTTAGTACCATTAGCCAGGTTGCAGATGAGAATTCTCGAGTGGTTTCTGTCTTCCCAATGGTCCTTCCAATATCGCCCGCTGAGTCATCCTATTCTGCTGATGGAATCATGCAAGAAGGACCTTCTTTGGTGGATAGCTCCCAACCAGTTGATCACGGGCGCCCCCTTTGTTCCTGCCCAACCAGTTGCCACTGTGACCACAGATGCCTCTCAGATTGGGAGGGGTGGCATTATCTTGGCAGAACTGTCCAAGGCACATGGCAAGAACACGAGGCTCACCTACATATCAGTGTTCTGGAGATGAGGGTGGTGCTCCTGGCGTTGCAAGCACTTCAAGACCTTCTTCCTCTAGGGACTATTGCAATACAATCAGACAGCATGTCGGTAGTTTGGTATATCAACAAACAGGGCGGTACCAGATCTTACCCACTCTGTCGAGAGGCCATGCGAGTTTGGGAATGGGTGATTTCTTCTTGCAACGCACATTCCTAGGATGACCAGCGTGATAGCTGACAAGCTCAGCTGGGTGATCCTACTGCCTCACGAGTGGTCTTTGAAATGGGAAACAGCAGAACAGATTTTCTGAAAATGGGGACAGCCTTGCTGCGAACTTTTTACCAGTCCAGTCAATGCCAAATGCAGCAGCTATTTTTCCCTCATTCCCCCTCCGGGGAAGACACTCAGAGATGCTCTGGCTCACGATTGGCCCATGGGACTTCTGTATGTCTTTCCCCCATTTCCTCTCATTTCCAAAGTGATTCAGAAAGCCAGTCGGTTGGGAAGCAAGTTGATCCTCATTGCTCCTTACTGGCCTCGACAGGTCTGGTTCCCCTTCCTCGAGCCTCTTCTCTTGGACAATCCTTGGATCCTGGACCCAGCTCCAGATCTGTTGACTCACATGTCAGGTTCACTACATCCCTCAATCCACACCCTCAAATTGACAGCGTGGCTGCTCCTGTTCCATCCCTAGTCAGGCTTCATGATGTATCATCCTCAGTGTCACATATTCTTATGTCCTCCCATAAACCTTCAACTAGGAGGCTATATGGCAGTAAATGGAAAAGATGTTCCATTTGGGCACAGAAAATGAATGTAGATCCCTATACTGCTTCTATTCCTGTGATTTTGGAATTTCTCTCTGAGTTTTTTCAGCAAGGATCTGCCGCTGCCACTATCAGAGTCCAATTGCCTTTTCTCATTTTCACTTAGAGTTTCCAGATACCAATTTAATGTCTCATAAGCTATGCAAGACCTTTTTGAAAGGAGCCACTCTATTGAGACCACCGCTGCAAGAACCTATAGCTTATTGGGATTTAAATTTTGTGTTGTCCAAACTGACATCTTCCTCATTTGAACCTTCCCACTCATCTTCATTGAAATTTTTGTCTTGGAAGACTTTGTTTTTGGTAGCTATCACCTCAGCTAGACGGGTATCGGAGTTACAAGCCTCGTCTGTTAAGCCACCTTATTTGATCTTTCACAAAGACAGGGTGTTACTGCGTACTAATCCCTCCTTTGTCCCCAAAGTTTGTTTCCCTACTACCTTAAATCAATCCATAGAACTCCCAGTTTTCTTCCCTAATCACTGTAATGCAGCCGAATACCATTTTCATCAGCTGGGCGTTCATAGACAACAAAGTTTTCATTTACAGCGGACCAAGGATTTTAGGAAATCAGATCAGCTATTCATTTCCTTTTCTGACTCCAGATTGGGCTTACCAGTTTCTAAAGTGACACTATCTAATTGGATTTCCAGTTGCATAACCTTTGTCTACAGTTTGTAGGGCAGACCTTTACCCTGTAGGATCAAGGCTCATTCTATCAGGTCGCTGTCTATCTCTGCAGCCTTTCAAGCCAGGGTCCCACTTGATAATATTTGTGCAGCAGCTACGTGGTTCAACCCTCACACTTTTATTACACATTACGAATTGGATTTAGCTTCCAGAGGTAGAGCATCCTTTGGCTCCACGGTGCTCAGGAGTATTTTCCAGTGAGCCACCCAAGAATAAGGTGCTAGGGACGCTGTCCCATATGTAAAAATGAAGGTGAGATCGGACTACCTAACATTAAGATGTTCTGTACTCACCATAACGTTCCATGTTGGTAGTCCATCTCACCCTTCATTTTTACCAACCTGCCCTCCTGCCCCCATCCTGGAAGAATCTGGAGATAATAATTTGGTTATCTTTGGTTGGAGACCCTTTAGCATTGGTTTGTCTGTTATGGTTATTTCTTCTAGTGAGCAGTAAACAAGATTTGGGGATTGTACTGGTGCACCATGGGATACCTGCTTAGCCACGAGCCAACCAGAAGTCTTCGAGCTTGTAAATCGGCCGAGTCGGAGCAGAGGATTGGCTCTGAACCCATATGTAAAAATGAAGGGTGAGATAGACTACCAACATGAAATGTTATGGTGAGTACATAACTTTTTTTTTAATCCATTTGTGTCTGGGGCACCATAGTGACACCTATGGAGAAGAACAGTAGGTCACTGTAGTGTAATTAGAATTAAAAATAAGAACAGAATAAAAATGAAGCAAAGGGTGATGTTTCCAAGTTTATGTATTGCCCTGATGAGAAATACATTTTTTTGTTTCTGAATACTACTCCTGAGCTATGTACAGTGGATATAAAAAGTGTACACACCCCTGTTAAAATGCCAAGTTTTTGTGATATATAAAAATGAGACCACAATAAATAATTTCAAAACTTTTCCCACCTTTAATGTGACCTATAACCTGTACAATGCAATTGAAAAACAAATCTGTTAGGGGGAAAAATATAACAAGTAAAAAAACGTACAGTAAGCTGGTTGCATAAGTGTGCACACCCTTAAACTAATACTTTGTTGAAGCAACTTTTGATTTAATTACAGCATTCAGTCTTTTTGGGTACATCTGCCATCAGTTAAAGAGACTCTGATTAAACCCAAATAAAGTTCAGCTATCCTAGTAGGATTTTCCTGACATTTACTTCATTTGCCTGCTACAGCAAAAGCCATGGTTCGCAGAGAGCTTACAAAGCATCAAAGGGATCTTATTGTTGAAAGGTATCAGTCAGGAGAAGGGTACAAAACAATTTCCCCAGCATTAGATATACCATGGAACACAGTGAAGATGGTCATCAAAAAGTGGAGAAAATCTGGGACAACAGTAATTTTGCAAAGAACTGGACATCCTTCCAAAATTGATGAAAAACAAGATGAAAACTGGTCAGGGAGGCTGCCAAGAGACTTACAGCAACACTGAAGGAGCTGCAGAAATTTCTGGCAAGTACTGGTTGTGTACTAGCCCAGTCAACAAATGTAAAATAAATAAAAATAAAATACTACATGTGGCAATCTCCCATATTCTCCATATGTCCGGACTATGGGGTAGGGTTGCAAGATGGAAGCCTTTTCTTACACAGAAAAACATCCAGGCCTGGCTAAAATTTGCAAAACATACATCATGTCTCCCAAAAGCATGTGGGAAAATGTATTATGGTCTGATGAGTCCAAGGTTGAACTTTTTGGCCACAATTCCAAAAGGTACGTTTGGAGCAAAAACAACACTTCGTATCACCAAAAGAACACTATCCCCATGGTGAAACATGGTGGTTGGGAGTATCATGCTTTGGGGTTGCTTTTCTTAAGCTTGAACTGGGGCTTTAGTCAAGGTGAAAGGAATTATGAAGAGTTCCAAATACCAGTCACTTTTGGCCCAAAACCTTCGTGTCTGTTAGAAAGCTGAAGATGAAGAGGAATTTCATCTTTCAGCACAACAATGACCCCAAGCATGCATCCAAATTAACAAAAGAATGGCTTCACCAGAAGAAAATTAAAGTTTTGGAATGGACCAGCCAGAGCCCAGACCTAAATCCAATAGAAAATCTGTGGGGTGACCTGAAGAAGGTTGTGCACAAGAGATGCCCTCACAATCTGACAGATTTGGAGTGCTTTTGCAAGGAAGTGTGGGCAAATATTGCCAAGTCAAGATGTGCCATGCTGATAGACTCCTACCCAAGAAGACTGAATGCTTTAATTAAATCAAAAGGTGCTTCAACAAAGTATTAGTTTAAGGGTGTGCACACTTATGCAACCAGCTTATTTTATGTTTTTTGTTATATTTTTCCCCTGACAGATTTGTTTTTTTTTTCAGTTGACTTGCACAGGTTATAAGTCACTTTAAAGGTGGGAAAAGTTTTGAAATGATTTATTATGGTCTCATTTTATATCACAAAAAGCTGGCATTTTAACAGGGGTGTGTACACTTGTTATATCCACTGTATGAAGTGTTCTTATTCCTTCACTGCTGAATACAAAGACTTAGCAAGGTAAGACATGGTCCTGTGTCGGCCAGCACCTCTTTTGTTTGGTCCTCTTATTAGCTTTTGGGCTGTAAGGGATTTATAGCTCTTAAACTCTCTGGGCATTGTAAATAAGGAGTATATATTATAAGATCGACAGTTGAAAACCTCACACACCATATGGTAGATGTCTTCAAAACATCGAACTTATAAAAACAACAAAAATAAAAAAGTACCCTAATGGGTTTAAGCAGGGGGGCAACCCCCCACACCCCCCGCTACTTAAAGATACCAACTCCGAGCCTGCACTACATTGCAGTAAGCAGAAATCTCCCCTTACGAGATTTCCATTTACATGTTCGATGTTCTCTGCTTTCGCTATTCTCTTGTCGATGATATCATCTTCAATTTTGTCGGCTTTCGAGAATATAATATAGACCCGTAAATAAGTACCTTGTCGTTTTGGTTATAGGGATGCTGTTAAGTGAAGAATATAGTTTGTTTATTTAATGCATGCTTTCTGAAGTACCAGAAACTAATTAAAAGAAGGGGAGTACATTTGAATGTACTGAGGTGGTTTGATGGAGGCAGCCCCATAGGAAACATGAGAATCAAGAAAACAGTGATTTATGACTGATATTTGCAGATTTATATCCACATAGCGTAGTGGGAATAGTAGGATCCATGCAGAAGTGAAGCTCAAAGCTAGCATAGTGTACACGAAGCTGATTAATCAGTATGCTGAGTACCAGGTTTGTGTGCGGTAAGATGTGTTTTGCATTGTAAAGGGACCTGTCATCAAATGGAATTTAAATCTCCTACTGACCTGAATCTTGTGTCTAATCCTTTTCATGCCTGTTGTTAGGAATCCATTTCCTTTGCAGTGTGTTGGGATTATGAACAGCATTCAGCACTGTAGTTGAAAAATTCTGACCTTCATGAGCACTTCAGGGTGCAGATGACATTTGTTTCATTAAAGACTAGTATGTGATACTGTTACTCTAAATGACTTTACAGGATTTTTGTTTCCATTAATCTTCTTCTTCTTTTGGCTTTTTCCCGGTTAGGGTTCGCCACAGCAGATCATCTGTCCGCTCATGATTGGCAGTGGAGTTTTACAGTGTCGAGTTGCCAGCCCGGTGCCCAATCTTCCACAGAAGGCACACACATGCACACACTCACACCTAGGGCCAGTTTAGTGTGTCCAATCCACCTACTGCATGTCTTTGGGATGTGGGAGGAAACCAGAGCACCCGGAGAAAACCCACGCGACTACAGGGAGGACATACAGACGGGCACCCCAGCCGAGAATCGAACCGGAGGACCTCTTGCTGTGAGGTGGCAACGCTAACCGCTGCACCACCGTGGCCACCCTTTTGTTTCCATTAATAATGGTATTAAATTACAACATCTCCTTTTCCAGTACTATTTAGAGATGCCATCAGCTGTACGTTCTTTAGAGTAACATAAATTGTTGTAACTCGCCAGTATGTCCTAGACAGTATTACAGAGGGACAGTGACAGATGATGATGATGCAAGCAGTTTAAAATACTGTTGTACGATTAGGCATTCCTAAACACTAGCTGCCTCCTCTGAAAATGTTATTGACTATAGTCTGAGCTGGCTGGTTAGTAAAGTGATCATTTTAAGTACATTTAAATTACTTCTGCCTTCCCAGCCATCACCAGTCACTCTCTTGTCCTTAAGTATAATTACTTCTGCTATCCTGCCTCCTTTGCTGTGTTTAACACAGTCATTATAAGAAATTTTAATATCCATTGGGACCGAAAACATTAACAACTGTCATTTAACTTTTTGTGTGATAGTTCAATGGTATTGTGCCCCCTACTGACTGCTGTGGGTTATGTGTAGTCTTAGAGGATTCTGGGAGGCGGATTCCATAGATGCCCTGAGGGAAGAAAGCCACATCTGTAGACCAGAATCTGAGACAGAAGAGAAACAGGCTGGGTGCTTGATTGAGAGAGAGGGAGAGGAACGAGGTTTGCTTCTTGTCAAGAGGTACTGATTCCTGGAGTAGGAACTTTAAATAATTTTGCTGAGGAAACTGAGAAGGATCCTGGGGAGAGCTGCAGATCAGAGTGGCAGTCAAACCTGTGGATATACTACCAAAGCACATCTGCCACCCTGTTGAGTTTTGTGTATTCAGCAGTGCAGGAACAAAAAGAATAATGCGTGCATAGTTATAGGGTTCTATTCAAAGACAAAGGCAATTTAACAGAGCTGTAGATAGGGCATCTATTGCCCATACTTTCCCCCAGTCTGGTGCCCCTCAACAAAGTTCGGGAGCTACAAAAAAGGCCCGTTCTGTTCCTTAAATTGTAGAAAACCACAAGTAGCTTGCTACAGCAACAGTGATGCTTCATTTCTGACAGGAAATGCATTGCTAGAATCCATGTTTGAATGCAGGTACTGCACTAGACCACCAGAGGAGTACTGAATGTTGACATTTGGAAACTAAATGCTGGTACTGACGATCACACCTCCTGACATATTGCACCTGGGACAGCAGCTTCCTTGTCCGATCCGTGCTACGCCTCTGCATTTACATTAGGGCCTGCACCTAGGCTATAAACCTATAGGCTGGAGTATTGGACTTAAACTTTGAGTTGTTTGCCAACATGCAGCTGACTGACTTGACCTACATGTTTTACTTAGCTGTGTGTGTTATATGAAAAAGATGCTATCAAATACTGAGCTTTGGCAGTTTTGTCACAATAAAGAAAATCTTTCACATTGGATCACCGTGGCTGAATTATATTAAACCTGAGACAAGTGCCTGTGGTTGCTACGTAGGACAAGTTAAAGGTTTTACTGCTCACTGCTAGGAGTCTCAACAAGAAACTGCATTTCTTGGAAGCTCTCCTCACCCCGGATAATGCTAATGTCTGAGCAGTTACTGAAACATGATTCAGAGTCATGGAAACACTCCAGTAGTGCATGTATATGATGCCTTCCATACGTTCCAACCACCCACTAAGCATGAAAGAGCAAAAGGCAGAGGTCTGTCTAGCTACATAAATGATGAGCACACCTCAAGGCTGGACAGACAATATAACACGCTTGAGCTGCTTCAAGTCCAAGCAAATGTGGGAAAAATCCATTATCATATTCTTGATAGCTATAGGTCCACAACCATGAACTAGGAAACCCATATATCATACCTGAAATTACTAGAATCACTCTCCATCCAGCCCAATACTATACCCATGGGTGATTTTAACTACCCATCCACTAATTGGGAGGCATACATGGCAATCTGAAATCTGAAGAAGAAATAAGGGCTCTAGGGACCCAAGTAGATAGTCAGCTTTCCTTTGATAACCATGTTGCCAAAGTGGTTAGAAAATCTTTCTATGTGACCCATCTGATCACGAAAGGGTTCACATCAAGATCTAAGGATGTAATGGTGCCCCTCTACTCTTCCCTCATCAGACCCATTATTGAGTACAATGCACCAATTGGAATGTACCTGGCTAGACATCTCCAGCAGCCGGAGAGACCACAAAGGTACCTAACCAAGAGGATTACTGGCCTCAAACAGTTGCCCTATGCAGCACGATTGAAAAAGCTAAGACTGTTCTCTGTTGCATACTGCTTTCTCAGCGGCGATCTCTGTCTAACTTACAGAGCCATGTCCAACCCAGAATTGTTGAACATGCTCCATCTTAGCAAAACCAAATCTACTCGAGCTATACGCTCTAGGGATATAAACCTCAACACAACAATGAATAGAACATTCTGGAGGGATAGATTCCCTTCGCAGAGACTTCCCTTACTATGGAACAGGGTCCCGATCTACATAAGACAGAGCCCCTCACTATCACTCTTCAAGAGGAATCTTGATGAGTGGATGGATAACCGAAAGTTCACACCGGGGATCACACCAACAGCACTACTAGATAGGGGCCAAGGCTACTAGCTGCTAGTACAAGGGTCTAGGGAACTACTAAAGGGGCGGTGAATACCGCACAACGTGGCTGGGCTAATCTATGCCTTCGGGCAGATAGCCCAGTACCAACCTATGAACTAACACGCAGGTCCAAAGATCTCTTGACTTTGTAAATTCAAATGCCCTGGGACAGCTAGTCTGCACTCTCACTAGGGGAACAAATATCCTAAGATCTGGTACTCATAAATATGGGAGAATGGTGACCCCCCCCCCCCCCCCAGTGTGATATCCTCATTGGTAAGATCAGATAAAAGCAGTCTCCCTTGGAAAAAAACAGTAAACCTAGCCCCACTTAACACCAGAAACTGTAAGAACTTCTCTAAGTAAATCACTCACTCTTAAGGGATGGCATAGCTAGTTTCCAAGCTCTCCCAAGTCTAGAAAACAAAGAAAAATATGCAGAAGCATAACCAAAGCCCTGTATGACCATATAAACAACTGCATAGAAATGGCATTACCAAACTGAAATAAACCCAGGTCAAACCATAAAAACAAGCCACCCTGATGGACCTCTGGCATTAATAGATTGTACAAGAGAAAGAAAATCCTGTCCAGAAGTAAGAGGGAATGTCCATAACAGAGAAGCAAGTCCCTCATTAGTCTAAATTAGCAAATCAGGGAACTAGTCAAGTCTCTGAAAGCAGCCTTTGAGTTAACTATATCTTTCAAAGCTCAGGATAGCCATAAGATATTTTTCAGTTATGTCCACAATCTTAAGGGCAACACCAAGCAATGTGCGGAATGAGTTATAAATGGCTGAAAGATGTAGCAAATTTACTGGCCGGCAAATTCAGCTCATATTTCACCTCCCCATCACCCGCAGTTCTCCCCCAAGAAATACTTTCCACCACTCTACCACAATTAGCACCAAAGAGCAGGTTGCCACTGTGCTCTCTGAAGCTAAAAATACTGCTTCAATGGGGCTTAATGATATACCAGGTTGCCTCTCAAACAACTTAAATCAGGACTTATCAGAACCATTAGGATCTCTATTTAACCACAGCCTTTGGACTGTCTTTTGTCCTGAAGGAGTGGAAGACAGCAACAGTCATCCCTCTGCATAAAGTGGGACCATCTACTGACCTGTGAAATTACAGACCCATAAGTTTGACTAGTCTTATATGTAAGGCCATGGAACAAATAGTCATGAATTTGATTAATAATGACATAGGAAACCTCCAAACACTGGACATGACCCAGTTTGGCTTTGTCAAGGGTAGATTATGCCTACTGAGTCTGGTGGATTTCTTTGAGAAAATCACTAAGGCCACTGATGAGGATAAAACAGTACATGCCACCTACCTCAACCTGACCAAAGTATAAAACGCAATTCCTCACTCAGGTAGTATAAATAAACTCACAAAACTGGCCATAAAACTCTATATCACCAGATGGATAGCCAGTTAGCTCACAGACAGGAGACGTGGTTAAAGTGGATGAATCCAAATTCAGCAAGAGGCCATTTACTAGTGATGTGCCACAGGGCTCAGTGCTGAGATATCTCCTATTCAGAATAAACTTCTCTGAAGTCAAGGCTAATATGGAAAGCCTCTGGGTGACAACGTTTGCTGATGACTGCAAGTTGGGGGCAATCACTGAATCCCCCAACGATGTAGATATCCTTCATGATGGTCTAGATCAGACAGATTATTGGTGCCAGAACCATGGCCTAAAACTAAATCCAAAAGAATACATTATCATACCCTTTGGGAAGTCAAATACTAATGCAAATTACAACTTCAGTAGTACACCCCTAACAGAGATGAGAGCTCTAGGTACACAGGTAGTAGCCTGAACTTTGACCACAGTGTGTGCACAGTGGTGAGAAAGTCCTTCTATGTGGCACAACTTGTAAGTAAAGGCGTGGCATCCAGGTCCAACAGAATTGTAGTCCTGCTGTACTCAGCACTCATTAGACTAATAGAGTACAGTGCTTGGCATGGACTTGACTAGGCAGTTGGATCAGCTGGAGTGACCTCAGAGGTTCCTCACAAATAAAATACAGTGTGTAAACATCATGTTCTGTGCAGATAGACTAAAAGCCCTACCTGTTTACTACGTCTCCTGCCAACTATTAAGGGATGACCTATGCCTGACCTGCAAGGTGCTCACAAAGGGTTACCTTCATTTAATTGACAGCTCATTTCACTGACAAGCAAATCAGCAAGACCAATTCATTGAAAGTTCATTTCACTGAAAAGGTAACCCCTCACAAATCCAGCCCTGATGGAGATGCATCCTCAAGTCAAACAGCACAAGGGCCACCTGATCTAGGGATCGAAACTTAGTCAGTGACTCAAACAAAACATGCTGGAAACAGATGTGTTTAGAGGTTGTCCCTTCATTGGAACAGGCGTCTTAGTCGCATTAAGCAGAGCCCTTCCGAGTCCCTGTTCAAATGCAATTTGGATCAATGGATGGAGAATCACAAATTCACACCTGGGGGTAGTACCAATGTCTCTAATGGACAGGGGCAGTCTATAAGATACTCATGGCATAGGCACAAATCCATATATCGTCTTGTTCTTAGGGGCCATATATTGGACAAAAGCGTATTATATTGGCTAGGCGTATAAGGGCTCATAAGCCATTAGCCTAGTAATTGTCTATTAACCTACAATTGTATTACCTCTGACCAGTGCTTTTTTTTTTGTAAGCAAAAAGGTGGTGGTACGCATATGTTGCATCATTTGGGTCAACCCCCCCATCCTGCCCAGTCCCACCCCCTCCCCACTCTGTCCCGACCCCCCACCCCATACTTCTTTTTTTCTGCAAATCCTCTTTCATGAAAAGAGAAATAAAATTTTCTCTGTTAATAATGGACTTCTCACAACAAATTATTAAGCAAGATAGTGGACAGTAATCTTAAATTTTACCTGCAGTCCTACATTATCCTTGTACTGATGGGTCCACCTGTCCCAGACAGTTATTTTGTTTTGAAGAGCTCCTGTTATATCCTTTATTCATGGGGTTTTAATTGAAATATCTCATTATTCAATGTATCACATAACAGGTTAAAATTTGAATTGACAAATCGTCAAGTGTACGTGTACTGTGTTGCAAAAATCCCACAGCTGTATTTAGAAACAACTGAAATGAGGGCCTGGCCTGATGGTGAAAGGCCCGGCAAGCTTCTGGACAAAAGGTCAAGGCTTTCAGGCAACAGATATCCATAACAGGGGCCAAGATGACTGGCAAACAGGTTATGCTCACTGGGGAAATATAAATTAATGCAGAGTCACATCACTTCTATGAACTTTACTTAGAAGTCCTTTGCTTGATGATTGGGAGAGTAAGATGAGTGAATTCTTTGACAAAGTGAACCCTCTTAAACTGTTACTGGAAAAGTGGAGTAGAGTTCTTTCTACAATTTTTCAAGGGGAGGTGTGCAAGATGATAGATGCCTTGTGGTAAAGCCAGTGACCTGGATGGGGTAAATGTAGAACTGTATAAAAGTCTTGTATCAAATTTTCCATGGGTTGTTGAATATTTTTAGATCTTTCCAGACTTGCAGGATGATTAACCTTCTCTTGTACATCTACTATAATAATGGTTATCCCTAAACCCAGGAAAGATTCCTTAGTGGTCACTGGTTGCAAACCATTGCCTGGCTTCTCTTATTAATGTGGAACTTTATGTATATGTTAAAGTCCTAGCACAGCAGATTAAATCTCTTCTGTCAAAATGCATCTTTCCCACACAAGCTGGATTTGTACTAATTTGGAAAATTGAGGATCTCTTAAGGACAGTGCTTCTTAAGACTGCAAGGGATAGTTGAGCCTGCTCTGGTGGTTTTAGTAGACTTGGAGAAGGTTTTCAACTTGGTTAGATAATTCTTTGAAGATAGCCTCCCAATCTGTGATTATCATGCAATGAAGCCCGCCTCCCCAAGTATATGTTTTAAGTAATGGTTTATTGTTTAGTCTCTTTAGTTTGTACAAAGGCACTTGCTAGTGGTGTCAATTTTCTCATTCTTTTTTCTTTTGACTGTATAACCCCTAAATAGGTTCCTTCAGCAGACTAGGTCCATTTATGGGTAATCCATGTGTGGGAAAGAGGTAAGGGCTGTACTTATGAATGATTGTTAAGTCTTTATGCAGAACCCAAGAAAGGATCTCACTGAGATAGCTGGATGCCTGGATTACTGAAAAGCTTTGATATCATTTCTGGGCAGTGCCTCAACAAAGCCAACACAGAAATATTTGTGGCCAACTCACAGACTAAGACTGAATGATGAGGGTCTGGATTCCCCCTTTACATGGTCATAGTCCTGTCTCAGATATTTAGTGTTATGCTTTCATCATGTGAATTTTATGTAATATTGGATGCCAAGATTCACTTCTCAAGCTTTATTCTCAAGGTGAACCCCTTGATATCCATGCCTGAAACATATTATAAAGAGGTTATGATTGGAGACCAGATCGTTATGTTCAATGTTGTAATTATTTTTGTGAATTAGAGGAGTAATATTTTATTTATTTATTTAACATTTATTTACCTGGAAAGTCCGACTTGGAACAAAGCCATTTTTCAGTGGATGCCCGGGGAGAAATGCTCCAGACACATCTTTGAAATGTGGGAGGAAACCGGAACATCTGGAGGAAACCCACACGAGAGCAGAGAGGACATGTAGACTCTGCACAGAAGGCACCCCAGCCGAGAATCGAACTAGAGAACCTCTTGCTGTGAGGCGACAACACTACCGCTGCACCACTGCGCTGTCCATTTTAAAAAATCGTCCCTGATTTTCAGCTTTTGTCCCCCTCATTACTTATTTTCTCCAGAATTCTTGATCAAAGAAATTAAGATGCGTGTCCTATTTTTTCATGTTAAGAATAGGCATCCTCAAGATTTACAGGAAAATGATTGCTTCTGCTTGTACAGAAGTCTCTGCTGCCTGTATTCATTCTATAGTTGTCTGGGAAGTAGAGAGCAGAGTGTAGAATGAGTGTAAGAAGCAGAAAGCATACATATTTGTCAGGAAAGAGTCAATAATTTACATTGAGACAGACAAAATTAAAGGCACGAATGATGACAATCTCAGATTAAAAGGTGGAGATATGTAAGATACAATATGATTAGTAAATGATCTGAAATGTGAAGAGCCCCAGTCACATGTAAAATTTAAAGCAGTATGCACCCAGTACTGCTTGCTCTCACTTAATTGTTGATTACTGAGGGCATCATGTCTCAGATAAGTACTGCATAATAATGTGCTTTACAGAATTTCCAAAATTGAAGAATATCAGTTACCAGTTAATAACAACCTCTACATCCTACAAAAAAGTTATGTAGTCCCATAAAACAATAAGTGCTTAAGCTGATGGAGTTTTAAAGAAAATTCCAAACTTTTTGAATATTTTCATCAAATGAAGTCTCCCTAATTCGTTCTTTGCTTTGAGTGTCAATGGCTGATCTTCGTCCTCGTAACAGCCCCGAATTAATGTATCTTGCAGGATCAATGTGTGTGAGGGGAGGGCCAACCAGTTGTATGAAGAGAAGTGTGGAAATAGTTCTTGTAAGTAATGAGGCCTTCATTGGAGTAACAGTTGGATTCAGTTGATAAAACCCACGTTCGCACTCACTTGAAGAAACTGGAATACAACTATGAGCATGCAATAGTGGCTGCAGTTCTTCAGACTGTTTTCCGATGAGGTACTGACGGAATCCGTAAATTGAGTCTCTTTCTGATAACTGTAGTTTTCTACACATGCCCCTAATTTCCTTTTCACCAAAGGTTAAATGATTATATACATCCTTGGGCCATTGCTTTTGATCAAATATGCGTGCCTGTTGTGCAGATGTGGCATTGTCACAGTCCGGTATCCTTCCAGACATTGATTCATGAAGTTTTGTGTAAAACACGGTTGGATCAGTTGGAGGATCATTTTTGCAATCTTTGCTGTGAAGCAACACGCCGCTGAACTGGAGATTTTGGACAGCCATTGCAGCCATCTCATAATAGTGACCTGGATTTGTTTGCCTTTCTTTGAAAACTTGAATACGCATTTGTATCTTTTCATGTGCTTTGTACAATCGATATTGCGATCTTGCAATTCCAAGCTTAATTCTGGCAGTTGTTGAAGGGCGTCGTATATTAAGCCAAGATCTAGCACAAACTCTGTTGGCGTGATTTTTCTTTGGAAACCCTCATACATACACCTCTCAATTTGATCATGTGATGGACATTGTTTAGCTTCCTCAAAATGTTTAACCAGAACTTCGTACTTTTCCCAAACTGCAGACATGGTACGGTAACTTGATGCCACCCATCATGTGCTTAGAATTCGACCATTTTTTTTTGCTTTTGAATGCCCAGCTTGTTTGCACACATCTGTAATTCTCTGTTATTTTTTGGTGAGGAATGGTGTAGCACATAGTGCTTATCAAGGAATGCCTTAAATCTGTTAATGCCCAAAACTTATTTGATTACATCCCCGACAGATAGTTTCAGTCTGTGATTCACACAGTGCCAAAAGATAACTGATGGAAACTTGTCTGTCATTAGCTTCTTAACACCACTTTTACATCCTAGCATAATGGGGGCACCATCACATGCAACACAAACCAAGTTACATTTCAAGTAATCCTCTTTTAAACCATGAGATTTAAGGCACTCAAGCAAAGAATTAAAAATCCCTTCTGATATGTTTTCCAGTTCAATTAAGTCCAAAAATAAATTTACTGCTGAGTTCATTCCGCTGTCAGCAAGACAGGTACAAACAAACAATGAGCGTTGATTTGTTGCTCAACATTGTTGACTCATCAATGATTAATGATATTTTGCTACTGGATGTGACGATCTGTTTTTTAAGAATTTTTCTCATTTCATCGCTTGTGTGATTAACAATGTTGATGCATGCATTACTAGGCTAAAGAATGCATCCCAGTATCAACTCCATTTAGTTGTTGTAAATCAGTTTCAGACTCAAAATGATGAAAGCTTTGTTTTTCTTTTACCACTTGGGCAGTATGAAAAATGTTCATCGTGGCAGTTTTTTTCTTTTGCCTGGGCCTTCAAAAACAGCTGCTCCAGAATCTGTTTGTCTGCTTCTTCAAGAAGCTTTGTGACTCACAGATTCCTTGTGGTCGAATATTTTTTTTGCAGGGATGTTAACTGTTGCTGTTGACTTTCACCAAAGGAAGTTATCAAGTCATTGGTTCATTCCTTTGCAGTTTTGAGACCCTTCTTAGTCTCTACGCCAAGACACCCCACAGTACTGCATGTTTTACATCCAAGCTTCTTATTGCGAATCAACAGCCAGATATACTTACTACAGTAGTCATTTTTCTGGTCCAAAGTCCAGCAGTCAGGCCAGTCTGTGTCACCAGCAGTCTCATGAATGGCATTACTACATGAAGCAGAAGCATTCTACCTCCATAGTACCATCTGGCTCATCTGCAGCATTACTGCTTGAAGCACAAGCAACATTTGGCGTAGACACCATCCTAACAGCATCACTGCAAACTATGAGATTTGGATCATCCTCGCTCAGTTGTGGTCGTTTATTTATAAGGTGTTCTGTCCCAGAAAAGTAACAGTTTTGGCCATCACTAAAGGGTATAGGGTCTAGTGTTTAGCAACATGCTTATACATTTGCGTAGAATGCACAGTGACTCACTGAAGTATATTCCTGACTTCAAACAAGAGGGCAGTAAACTCTTTTGACAATGAAGACACTATTAAATGTAATCAGTGCTCTACCAAAATTGTACTCATTGAGAGCCGTCATATAAAATGCAGCCTAATCAGTAACACTGCTGTATGTGCAGAATGAGAAGTACTGGCCTTCACAGTACAGGAGCTGTAAACATTAGGCACTCTATTCACAATTCACAATACTGTTATACAGCTGCTTACATAAATTATATTTATTTTGATGATTTATAATATTCCAGACATCTGTTTTAAAAGTTGGAACTCGTAACATTCATAATAGCACCTTTTTGCTGAAGAAGCTAAAGAAACTGGGGATATATTTAAGAAATAAACTAGATAATGTTACAGTTGCATGCTGCTGTATTAAATTATCTACAGCCTACAGCCAAACCCCCCCAAAGAAAGAATTACATTTCACAGATTTAAAAAAATGTGACACAGTCTTCTGAACTTCTGACAGAAATCTTGATGGAGTAGGCAATAAGCATGTAAAACACTTTATATTCAGCTTTCTGCCCTACCACCCTTCGGGTGTATATCATAACATCGAACGGCCATAACTTCGAATGTGCCATTCATCGAATCTGTACTTGTGGGATCGCAGTACAGTGAGGATCAGTAAATATGCCCTTTCCTCACTGTAGTGCGACCTCTGAGTTGGTATATATAATTAGCGGGGCGCAGCCCCCCACATGAGCAGATTAGATGAACGGCACATTCGAAGTTATGGCCGTTCGATGTTATGCAAATTCTTGTTATGATATAAACCCCCACCCTTCTACCATGAATAAACTGACATACTGTTAGCTGATAGGCACAACTAATTTCTCACATACTTTTATTTTCCCTATTAATACCTGTATCTCTGTACCCCTCTACTAAATTACTAATGACAAAATCTCATCTCCTTCCCTATCTTTACCATTTCAGAATGAATTTATATTTTTCGTTTGTTACTTTCCTGTCATGCTGTAATACCAATTTTGTAGTCTGTACTTTATTTTAATTTCCTGGACTAAATCTGTAAAATGGCCCAAAGAGACCAGTGTCGTACCCCAGTTAAACTAAAATAAATAAATAAAAAATACAATACGGGTAGATATCAAAATGTATAATGTCATTTCCATTAGTGATACATACATACCACAAAGCATTAAACATTCCAGACCAGAAATGAGGACAGTCCTCAACAGCCCTCCAAAACACACAGACCACAGGAATCTGGTTGACCCTGCCAGTGTATTAAAAAAAGAAAATCAGCAGTCCCCATAACACATTGCCTCCCTAGTATCTGGTTAATCCTGCCAGGTTATAACCATGCAGCCTATAAAAAGAATTGATATGCTTGATATAAACGGGTGTATATCATAAGTCTGAATGCACAAATGTCCGAACACCGAAACTTCGAACTGGGAAGTTCGAAGTCTAAAAATAACAAAGTCGCGGAACATTGAATTCTTTCCCAGGAAACAATTTGGTGGGCCGTTTCTGTGGCTTTGCTATTTCCTCCACTGTGGTGCGATCTCGGAGTTGGTATATTTAAGTAGGGGGGGTGCAGGGCGAAGCCCCCCCACATTAGTAACAGTATGTAGTGTTAGTGTGTTTCCGCCTTTCATACTGGAACAGCGATTTTTTTCCCTGGGAAAAAAATCGCTGTTCTGAGTGTTTGGAGTTTTCAGTTTTTGAACTTTTGGGTTTGATATTTACAAAGTCCAACTTTTGACAGTTCGACTATGTGATATAGACCCGATATAAACTGCATTTTTAATCAGTTTTGCAAGCCTTAATTTATCCATTTTTCCCTTTCAGACCAATGTCTAGTTAGGAACACTTCTGGAACATTGCCATTGGACCAGATTACTTGAAATGTAGAGGACAGCCCACTGTCTTACCTTCAGCAGTTATCTGGAATGCAAAAGCTATAACAAGGAATGATATATTATTAAGTCTGGGACAATTTTATGTTAATTTTAAGGCTCATGTGTACATATGCAAGATTAGAGCTTATACATTTGCTGCAATTCTCAGTCACGTTACAAGAAGAAGCTGTGACACACAATCAGGAAATATGCAAGTTACTACATTATATGGAGGACACAATATTAATGCATACATATAAATATTTCAAGCATGGGCATTAATGCCTTTCTAGCCTGCCAATATACTAAAACAGTTTCCATAATAACTGTTCAGGCTGTTTTTAAAAATGTCTTCCTTAATGCTTGCTTTAATGTAAATTGGTGGTCTGTTCCGTGTATTAGCTACTATCTCAGACAACCAATTAGTACACATTTGATAACCCCAAACGTTCCAGAGGTGGTTGCCTGTAAATGCCCTAAATACCCAAATAAGGTAATCTTAAATCTCTATAAGAGGCTCTGTACAAGTTCAAATAGGTTATCCTGTCAGCACTGCAGACTACCACTTTAATCAGCTCTATGAGATTTCCACTAGCATCTGTTTAGCTGTTTATTACTCTGGTTCCTCATGGAAATGGCTTTTCAGACAGACTAGTTTCATTAGAGAATAAACACTTTCACAAAAATCACGCTGAGCCCAGCTCAGAAGTAAAAGCAGTTGTACATGTGTCAGATTTCATTTACTTAAAATGTATTGTTATTTCTGTTCTATGAACCATCCTGTAGATTAAAACCCGGACAGCCTCATCTGACTCCCCTCATCTCCTCCCAAACGTGGTAGGCTATATCCATACAGCTGTGCATTACACATGGATGGATTAAGAGACTCTACACTCTAAAATGGTGGGGAACTGCGGTGGTGGTGCTGAGGTAGCATTGTCGCCTCACAGTAAGACGTTGTCCCGTTCGATTCTCAGCTAGAGCATCTTCTGTGTGGAGACATATGTGAATGGGCGTACCTTCGTTGAAGGTTGTGCATCAGGGCCGGCAACTCGGCACGTAAAAATCGACTGCCAATCATTAGCGGACCAGAGTTCCGCTGTGGCGACCCCTAACTGGGAAAAGCCGAAAGACACAACAACAACAACACTCTAAAATGGTGGTCTGTCCTGATAAGAAGGGGTACAGAGTGCCATACACCTACAAAGCAGAAGTGCAGTGAATATCAGCTCTGCTAATGTTAGTTGGAAAGTTGCATGCGGTGTTGTCAACATGCACTGAAAAGCATCTTACTCTGCATGAATGGCACTTTCAGTTTCTGTCTTCCCCTTACTCATCAGTATTGACACTACCACCTTTAACATGACCCCTGCTCAGTGACAGTGACAAACTCACTCTTCCTTAAGTGTAACACAGTGGCCCTTAAACACACACAGTACTAGTATCAGGTTGGCTCTGCCAGGAAAAAAATAAAGTACCTGGGTGTCCCTGCCAATCAACAGCCCCAAAAAACACACATACCACAGGAATCATCTGGTTCTGTTGAGGCTGCCAGTGTATTAAAAAAAGTAAATCAACAGTCCCACAAACACACTGGCTCCCTAGTATCTGGTTAAACCCTGACAGGTTATACATAATAACATATTAAAAATAAGTCAACGCCATGGGCCTTAAAAGTTTCACACACAGAGTAGGTTGATCCTGCCAGGTGAAAAATAAGTTATCTGGTTGGCCCTGCCTATCAGCAGCCCCAAAAAACACACAGACAGAACACAGGAATTATCTGGACAGTGGTTCTGTTGATGGTTTGTTGACCCTGCCCTGCTGCCAGTCAGTGTATTAAAAAAGGAAAATCAACAGTCCCCACACACACACACACACACACACACACACACTGCTTCCCTAGTATCTGGTTAAACCTTGCCAGCTTATAACATATAAAAAAAAAAAAATGTCAACGCCACAGCCCTCAAGTTTCACAGAGTAGTATGCCAGGAAAAAATAAAGCATCTGGTTGGCATTGGGGCATGGCCCTCTCAACAGCCCCAAAAACACACACAAATGTGATGACACACACCATAGCCCTGTTTCTCCTCTCGCAACTAAAGTGAGGGAAGAGAATGCGAGAGTAACAGGGCTAATCAGCAGCCCACGTCATGATTACGTGACAGACTGTTGACTGCGCAGTCCCGTCAACCGCTGCAACTCGCAATCCTATGACACACATGTCATGACGTGACCGGAGGCTGAAAAGCTGGACATTTTTGTCTTTTTAGGCAATGCCTGCCTGATGTACCCTACACACACACCCACACACAGTCTCTCCTTACCTGGACATATGTCGGGGCAGCAAACTCTCCTAATAAGGCAGGTGTGATGGTATCACTCACTTAAATTTCGCGAGCGTTCATCAGGCAGGTTCAGAGGTGAATGGAACTTTAAATTCCGCTCGTAAGTGGAATTGTACTATCTGGCGCTTTTGCAGCAGAGGTCCTGGTACACCATACTGGCATGTACAGTCTCAAAAAAAATCCCTGCCTCTGACATGGTTTATTCGGCTGCCTGTTAGTCATGTTAGGCCTTTTTTGGATACAAATAAAGGTTTATATAAACATACTATTTTATGTAAGATTTTCTATTTTGGAAAGCGCTCCTCCAGTAATGTGAGCAGGTGGTTGGTAGAGTATCCTGGAGTCTAAGGAATTGCATTAACAATTATTATTAGAAGTTACTTTGTTTCCTTGTTTAAATAATTTTCTTTCTATTAGCAGTATTGTGAAACTGAGGGCATCAAAATTCTGAATGATCATGGGATCATAGGAGGTTACTAGGCTAATGGCCCTGAGGGCCTTACAAGCCTAGCCAAGAGTTTATCCCCAAAAAAACCTCAGTCAGTACCTGTCGCATATTAGATTTAGGACTTTTGAGTGGGTAATGTGCGAGGAGTTAGGGTTACAGATATGGAGCATCTCAAATAGGGCAGAGTCCGAGATTGCCTTGTAGGCAAAACAGAGATCACCTCTGAGCAGTCTGTACGATACTGAGTAGTGATAGGGATTTGAGCCTGTCCACATAGGACAGGTGTTGGAGGTTATGGATTCTGTTTGTGAGGTATTTCTGTAGCCTTTCCAGTTGGTGCAGGTGTTTGGAGAGGTACATACCAAATGGGGCGTTAGTCAATTATTGGCCAAATGAGGGAGGAGTACAAAGAGGTAATGACTTCCTTTTTTCTGGATGCAATCCCTTTACTTATGAGATGAGCAAAGTAAAAGGCTTTTCTGACCACTACCGCTACATGATGGTCAAATGTGAGATTGTTGCCAACCTGTACACCCAGGTCTGTCACCGCAGGTTGTGTGCTTAGGGGTTGCCGTTGATATGGTTATCAGTAAGGGCTGTGTTTTTGCTGAATGGTATGATAATACATTTTTTTGCTTTTAGCTTAAGGCCATACTTTGGCACCAGTCATTTGTGGCTGTAAAACCCTCTTGCAGTATAGTAACATAATTTGGGGAGTCTGTGACAGCACCCAACTTACAGTCTGCCAACATGGTCAGCCACAGGCCTTTTGTCTTTGCCTGGACCTCTGAGAAGTAGATGCCAAACAGTAGGGGTTCCAGGACAGATCTCTGGGGAACACCACTAGCAACAGGTCTCTGTCAAAGGTGAAGGCACCCATTTTGAGCTTGCGGGTCCTAGCAGTGAGCCAGTTGGCCCACCCACCTGATGAGATAGGGATTTACGCCAAGTTGTGTTAGCTTTTCAATAATGCCCAAGTGGGGGATTATGTCAAAGGCTTTGGCCAAGTCGAGGTAAACTGTATGTACTGACTTTCCCTCATCCAGGGCCTTGGTGGCAGTCTCAAAGGAGTCAACCAAGTTCATCAGGCAAGATCTGCCCTTGATGAATCCAAACTGGGTGGGGTCAAGTGCTTGGAGATTGCCTATGTCCTTGTTTATGAGATCGATAATAATACGCTCCATGGCTTTACAGATCAGACTTGCCAAGCTAATGGGGTGATGGTTTCCAGGGTGAGTAGTGGCACTACCTTTGTGCAAGGGGATGACAATGACAGTTTTCCACTCTGCTGGAATGGAGCCTGCACTAAGGCTGTGGTTGAATAGGGTGCTCAATGTCAAAAGTAGTTCTTGCTGGAGATGGTGCAGAATACAGCCTGGGATACTGTCACGTCCCATGGAAGCTGTGTTCTTTACCTTGGATAGGGCCTTTATCATTTGATCTACAGAGATGTGAGGTGCGGACAAATATTGGGGATGTTGAATGAGCCTTTGGGGGGAGATAGGTTCAGCGCACACTTGACCCCTCCGTCTGCTAGCAGGTTGGCTAAGTCAACAGGATCAGTGTAAATGGTACTATTAAATACTAATTTGGACCAAACCGAGGCTTTGCTATGGAGGTTCCTGACATAACTGAAGAAGGCTTTGTGGTTTCCCTTTGTTTCAGAGGTTAGTTTTGATTCATAATTGGCTTTGGAGGTTTTCACTAGTGATCTAATTTGCTTGTTGAGGAAAGGAGAGAGTTTTTCCAATTTAGAATTTGTTCCTTTTTACCCTTGGACAGCAGTGTCTTCCTTTTGTTGTAAAGCCTGTTGATAGAGAATGTCCACCAGCTAGACTTGTGTTTCCTTGAGGAGCAGGTTTTAGTTCAGTTTGGTATGGCTGAGTCCATGCAGTTGTACAGCTGCTTGTATACTGCATGGGCATACTGTTCAGCAAAGTTGTCTGCATCTTCTGAGGGGGGCTGTGGTCTGAAGCTACGGATACCCCCTTAGGACATTGTAATCCTTTGAGAAGTTGTTTAGCCTGATTGTGGCTGGGTGGGGGGGTTGGGCAGGATAGAAACTTCAAATGAGAAACACTGATGACCTCATCTCACTAGGGAAGAACTTACTGAGGGCGTGGTACAGCTGTCACCTGTGTTGGTGAGAACCAAGTCCAGAATGATAATCTTCGTGTTTCACTGTTGCAGTCATCACATTTGAGTTACCTGCCTGCAGTAGCCCTCAGTCGGCCTGATTATCAAAGTCTTGGGTCCTGCGTCGGTTGCGGTCTCATCTTCCAAGACGTCAGGTAGTCAGGGGTATAAAGCATGCAGCCGACGCCATTACATCAGTCTTTCTTGCCGTGTGGTGCCTGAAGCAGAAGCAGTTCACAAGTGCCGGTCGGCCGACTCCTGAAATCTTCATTTTCGAGTTTCAGAACCGAAGTCTTCAACTAAAGCTAAGTACCCCATTGGGGAAACTTTTTCTTGCTCTAAACCGATGTCAGTAAAAGTCAATAATTGTATTTCTTGCAGAAAGCAAATACCTCATAAAGATTTTCATTCATACTGTATTCCTTGCCTAGGCCCTGACCACAACGTACCTTGCTGTCGGTTTTGTGCCTTATTTAAACCACAAACTATTCATCGTCGGTATATTTACGCTTCTAAATATTTTGCTACTCAGTTCATTTACCCAGATATGGCTTCGGTAAGCCACCCGACTACTGACATTCTGAAAAAATGCAAAGATAGACAGAGACAGGCCACCTAGGCCCAAAGCTGCCGCCGACGCTTCTCCTAAGCTAGTCGCCAGTTCGCTGGTACTCGGTGAGGCGCATTCGCAGCACCTGATACCCGCTACTTCAGATTTGCAGGCCTCTACTGAGACCCATTCGGAGTCCAGTATGCTGCGAGATGCTTCAACTGTGTAACTTGCGGATGTCTCTACCTTGGATGAGTCCGGAGCCGCTGTGCAGGCACCGGGTTCTGAGGGTGTATTCAGGCCTACCGACTTGCATATTAAACCGATGCAATCTTCTTCTTCAAGACCTAAAATTCAATCCATGCCTAGAAAACCAATGCCCAAACTGCATGTTAAGGCTTCTATGCCTAAAAAACAAATGATAAGAATGGCTGAAGACCTTATTACTTTAATCAGGGGAAGCCAACCTTCCCCCTCTGAAACCTAGGACTGAATTTGCTTATGATTCTTCTGATCAGGATTCTGAAATCTCCGTTTCCTGTGATGACCAGGATTTACCCTTATCTATCTATGAAGATTCTGATGCAGAGGACTCTATTCCGTCTGCTTCCCCTCCAGAGGATTTCTCTTTTGGTGAAACCTTGCATACTCTTAGGGAGCATTTTCGTTGGGAAAGCCAGGATTACTCTGATTCTAAAAAGAGGCTTAGGGATTTCTTACTCCTGCCCCAACACAGGCCTTTAGCTATACCTCCTGTACTGGACATTGTTGATGTTGCCTTTTTGGAATCTAGTGTGGCCCCTGACTCCTTACCTCCTGCTCCCAGAAAACCAGATAGATATTACAGGGTTGCTGACTCTCACAAGTTCCTCTTTAAAAATCCTAATGCGGATCCTGAGACCATTTCACAGGGACCCAAGGGCATTAAGGCTACTACTGCCAAAAATCCTACCTCCTCTGATAGAGATTCCAGGGCGCTGGATAGATGGGGTAAGAAGGTATACACTTCTGCAACCTTGGCCATTAGGGCCTTAAACTGCCAATTTCATATGTTAAAGTATCAGCAGCATATTATTGGATTGCTTAAACAGAAAATGATGTTGATTCCTGACTGTGCTGAAAATAAGGATTTACAGGATGTAATGCATTCTGCTGAACAAGTTGGAAAACATACTTTGCAATGTGGTTTTGATTCACTAGAGGCATCTTGCAGGGCTGCTGTCACTGGGTCTGTACTTAGAAGGCATGCTTGGCTTAAGGAGCAATCTTTGCCAGATCATGTTAAAGCTAAATTGCTGGATGCTCCCTTAAACCAGGACCGCCTGTTTGGCAACAAAGCAGAAGTAGTACTTAAAAAGATGGAGGAAAAAGCAAAATCTGTGCAAACTGTTAAAGATTTCCTGATAGTACAGCCTCCAAGATAAAGTAGGCATTGGCCCTCTAAGAATTGGTCCTGTCCTGCCTCTTCCAGGCCTTCTCAGTCCAAACCCAGAACCAGCAGAACACCCAGGCTTCTGTCCCAAGGTACACACAGGACTAAGCAGTGGGGGGCTCCCACTTCCAAAGCAGGGAGTAGTAAGACTCCCCCCATGGTAAACTGTCTCAATGACTTAACTTTAAAACTCCCAAGCCCTTCTCAACTGACTGCTCCTTTAGGGGGAAAGATTGCTTTGCAGGCAAAAAAACTGGGAACTCATTACCCAGGACAAATGGGTTTTAAATATAGTTTCCCAAGGATACAGATTCCACTTCCACACTTTACCAACCCCAAACGGTTGGCCAGATCTACCCCCAAATCAGTGGGCAGAGGCTCAAAAGCAAGTTCTCTCTCTCTTAAGTATAAGGGCTATTCAAACTGTCCCACAAGAGGAAAGGGGACAAGGTTTTTACTTAAGACTTTTCCTGGTGCCCAGAAAAGACAACTCCTGGCGTCCTATCCTGGATCTCTCTATCCTAAACACTTTTTTGGTGATCCCAGAATTCAAGATGCTAACTCTTCAGTCTTCTTATGCTAGGCAAGGATGCCTGGTTGGCAACACTGGATTTAAAGGAAGCCTACCTGCACATCCCAATCAGGGAATCTTGCAGAATATACCTACGCTTCAAAGCAGGCTTCATGCACTATCAGTTCTCTGCACTGCCCTTTGGCTTATCTACGGCGCCCAGGATATTCACAAAGTGCCTAGCTCCAGTCATTGCATTTTGCAGGCAAAGAAATATTCAAATATACCCATACCTGGACGATTGTCTAATTCAGGCAGAAAGCCAGGAAATACTTTTGAATCATCAGGTGTTTGTTCAAAAGGTGCTAACTACTCTGGGGTACACCATAAACGAAAAGAAATCATAACTTGTACCCTGCCAACAAATTGTATTCCTGGGAGCAAGCTTGAACACAACTTCCCAGATGGCTTTCCTCACGCCAGAGAAACAAGTTCATTTAACAGCTTACTTCAAACTACTGGCCACAAAGATCCTGCCATATCTGCAAGACAAATACTGCAAGCCTTGGAGTTCATGGCCTCCTGCATTCTCCTAATTCCATATGCAAGACTGTATATGAGGAAACTACAATGGTATCTAAAAAGCCTATGGTGTCAACATTCTCAGGATCTAGAAGCAATGATTCCTATCATACCTTGCCTACAGTTACAGTTCCTTTGGTGGGTAAAGGCCTGCCACCAAAACAAGGGACTGCCATTCACTCTACCCCCTGCCACCCTAACAACAGACGCATCAGACTATGCATGGGGGGCTCACTTGGCAGGGAAGTGCATTCAGGGCAAATGGAACCCAAGTCAAATACACCTGCATATCGATCAAAAAGAAATGTTAGCTGTACAGAATGCTGTGACAGCCTTCAAGGGCCACATTCTTCCAGGACAATTAATGGTAAAGACGGACAACACCACTGTTATTGTGGTACATAAACAAGGAGGGGGGAACCCACTCATACCCTCTCTGCAGACTAGCCATGGCGCTGTGGAACACAGCCTTGAACTACCAAGTGCACCTACAGGCTCAATTCCTGCCAAGAAAGCTAAATACACTGGCAGACGAACTAAGCAGAAATCTCATGGACCCACATGAGTGGAAACTGGAGCCAAAGACATTCAACATGTTGATAAACAAATGGGGGAGCCCAGATATAGACCTGTTTGCCTCCCCCCAGAACTACCAATTGGACAAATTCTGCACAAGGACTCCCCACAAACAAGCTTGGAAAGTGGATGCCCTGTCCTTCAACTGGAAAAATCTATCAGTCTATGCCTTTCCTCCTTCGCCTCTCCTCTCCAAGGTACTACTAAAGATCAATCAGGACAAACCAAGGACAATACTCATTGCACCAGACTGGCCATGCCAACACTGGTACCCTCTCTTGCGCAGTGTGTCACTGCTGGCACCATGGCACCTGCCTCAGACCCCTACCTTGCTGTCCTAACAGAAGGGCCAGATTCTGCTCCCTCAGCTTCAAACCCTGAACCTGGCAGCCTGGTTAATTACCTGATCTCTCCGTTACCATCCCTCAGTAAACAAGTGTTGGATGTCATTCTGGAGGCAAGGAGGCCTAGTACTAGAAAATCATATGCTGAAAAATGGAAAAGATTCTGTTCCTGGAACCAAACTCAGGGGATGGGCACAGCAGAGCCCAATTTTCCCCAGATTCTGCAATACTTAACTGGGATGCTTCACAAGGGCCTTTCCTTTTCCTCCATCAAAATTCATGCCTCAGCCATTTCAGCTCATTACAACACAGTACCACCCCTCTTCTCTCATCCACAGCTCAAGCAGTTCCTCAGAGGGGCCAGAAATTTATGACCACCCAGGAAAGCCCCAACTCCAGCCTGGGACCTTAACTTTGTATTGGAAAACTGACTCTACCTCCTTTTGAGCCAGCTGCAAGTGCAGAGTTGAAATATCTTTCTTGGAAGACAGCCTTCCTTTTAGCCATCACTTCAGCAAGAAGGATGTGTCTGAATTACAGGCCCTTATGGCAGTGGAGCCTTTCATTGTCTTTCATGTGGACAGGGTGTCCCTCAGGACTAATCTATCCTTCCTGCCCAAGGTAGTATCCAGTGTGACTCTTAATCATTCCATTCAGTTGCCAACCTTCTTTTCTAATCCATAGAACAAAGGGGAACGTATGCTGCACTCCTTAGATGTGCACAAACAACTTAGATTTTACTTGGACAGGACTAAACCTCTGAGGAAATCTGAACAGCTGCTGGTGGCATTTGCTGCAGGGGCAGAGGGGAAGGCCATTTCAAAGCAAACCATTTCTAAATGGATAGGCCATTGCATTCACTTCTGCTATAAGCACCATGGAAAACATATCCCACAAGGGGATAAGACTACATTCAACCAGGGCTTCATCTACCTCTACAGCCTTTCTCAGAGGTGTCCCTATCAGGGACATCCTAGAAGCTGCTACCTGGAGTTCTGTACATACTTTCACCAAGCATTACCATTTGCCAATTTTCTCTAAATCCAGAGCTGGCTTTGCCACTGCAGTCTTGCAGGGCCTTATAGCTGGTCCTAATGCTATCTGCTTTCCTACTCCCATCCTTCGGTTTGGGAATCTGCCCAAATGTGATGACTGCAACAGTGAAACACGAAGAACATAGTACAGTTGTGTACACTTACCATAAATGTAGATGTTTGAGTGTATTCACTGTTGCAGTCCTGGTTACCCTCCCTCCAGCCCCGTGACTTCTTTTGGCTATACGTCTTTTCCTTTTTACTAAGTTTAAAGCTTTTTGGTGTATTTGCTTTTTTGTTGGAGGTGTAACCTTGTATATATATTTAATTGCTTCCCATTAGGGGTGCACCTGACATCTGGGGCAAGTAAAACTGACAGCAAGGTACGTCGTGGTCAGGGCCTAGGCAAGGAATACAGTACGAATTAAAATCTTTATGAGGTATTTGCTTTCCGCAAGAAATACAATTATTGGCTTTTACTGACATCGGTTTAGAGCAAGAAGAAGTTTCCCCAATGAGTTACTTAGCTTTAGTTGAAGACTTCGGTTCTGAAACTCGAAAACGAAAATTTCAGGAGTTGGCCGACTGGCACTTGCGAACTGCTTCTGCTTTGGGCACCGCACGGCAAGAAAGACTGATACAATGGTGTCGGCTACATGCTTTATACCCCTGACTACCTGACGTCATGGAAGATGAGGCAGCAACCGACGCAGGACCCAAGACTTTGATAATCAGGCCAACTGAGGGCTACTGCAAGCAGATAACCCAAATGTGATGACTGCAACAGTGAATACACTCAAACATCTACATTTATGGTAAGTGTACACAACTGTACTTTTCACACCTTGTGGGGATGAGATGAGCTAGTCTAGTGCATTAGAACTGATGAAGTCAAGGAATCATTGGGTGAGTGCATTAGTGCAGGAATAATTCACCCAGTCTGTGGTGGCGTAGTTGAAGTCACCAAGGATCAGGGTGCTAAGGGGTACCTTGATGGAGTCAAGTAGGTACAGGTAAGAGGACTGGGAGTCCTGAGGCATGGAGGGAGATCTGTAGTTGACTATAACTTGGATGGGTGTCATGCCAACTGTCAGTTGCACCTGGGATAGTTCTAGTGCTTCATGCTGGTAAACCAGTCTGGAGGTGTGCTTGTCTTCAATGAAGATAGAGACTCCACCATCCTTAGTCTTCCTGGCCTCATTTTGGGGTCGGAATGTATGGAATGAGGTATGGCCTGGTAAGGCAGGGGTGTTCTGCGCACACTTGAAGCAAGTTTCTGTGACTGCACAGATGTCGGCATCTTCCAGTGAGAGGAGAGCCTCCAGTGTGTTCATTGTCAGGGTAAGGCTCCTAGCGTTAAGCAGCATGACCTTCAATTTACTTTTTGACAGATCTTTTATGTTGGAAGATTTGTCTTTGGGACATTGCCTAAAAAAGGGACAGTGGGGGAGACGAGAGCCTTGGCCAGAATCTGGAATCCCAGCGGTGACAGGTGGAGGCCATTTCTGGCAAAGCATTGAGGCCTGTCAACCATACCATCCCAGGCAGACAGATACTGGATTCCCTTGGAATGACACCAGAAACTGAGTCAATTGTTGAAGTTAATTATTTTTTGTTATTATTGTGGGTATCATTCTTGGAGAAGGTAAGATGCTGCTTAGGACTAGGGTCATACCTGGCTGGGACACATACTCTGAGAGCTCAATCATGTCTCTCTTCATATAGTCCAGGAAGGTGCATCTGAAGTCATTCACACCAGCATGGACAATGACAGTCATACTTGTACCTGTTGTGGAGAGACTTGAGTGCGTGCATGATGTGGCGGATTCTGGTACCTGGCAACCTTCTCCTTGTAAAGCCTGATGAGGGGGGGACATCTGTGTGTCTCAGAATTGAGTCGTCAATGACTAGTATATTAGGTTTATTGTTATGTAGTATACCAAGAGTGCAGTGTAGACAAATGGTCCCACCAACCAAATAATGAAATTGCAGTATACAAACTGGAAGGCCCAAACCACAGCCAAGAATAAAATAAACAATTTTAATAGTGAGCTCTTTTGCAGCATACCATGTCGCTTCTTCAGACAGAAATCACATACACATTAAAAACACTACTGAAACTACAGAGCTGAAATGGATAATTAGAATGAGAGCTACTGTGGGGAGTGGTATCAATGATGAGATTTCCATTAAACATGTTTTAGAGGCCAGAAGTCTACCTAGGTAACCTCTGAGTATTGAGTTCTTTTTAATTACTTTTATCTTTTGATATTTGCATAGTTAATTGCTCTAGTGATTTTATTGGATGTGATGCATTTTAAAATGAAGGCTCAATTGTATGTGATTTTGTCTGATGAAGCGGCATGGTATGCTGCGAAAGCGCTCACTGTTAAAAACTGCTTTTTATTTTATTCTTGGCTGTGGTTTGGTCCTTCCAGTTTGTATACTGGTTTATTGTTATGCCTTATGGGCTGTGTTTGTGAGACACTGGTGTGTTGTCTGCTGTGTGTGATGTGTTTGTTGTGTGTAGAATGTGAGTGTGTTTTGGAGGTCTGTGCTATTTAAGTTTTTATTGAGGACCTCTGCATAGGTGGGTGTGTGTTGTGCTTGGCTATGTGATGTGGGTGGTGTGGTGTTTGTGCTGGCAATCTCCTCTTTGTCAGGAGAACTGACTGTGATGCAAGAGAGCATGGATTCCACGTTGCTGATATACTGTAGATGCATTTCACACAAGTAAAAGAATTATGTTCTAGGAGAAGAAAGCTGTCCGTGAACATGAGGCAGTTGCTACACTGTCTCAGTATGCCCATGCTGACCAGGCTGGCAGAAGAAACTGATGTGAATTGTCCAGACCTAGTGTTCTGAATACTTGGGCGAACTTATGGAGAGAGGGTTTTGATAAGGGTTTGTCCACAAGAATGTAGACTCCCAAAACCTTCTTAAATGTAAAATAACTGGCCTGAAGCCCAAGTGCTAAAACCAAAACTAAGAGGCTTAGAATAACATAAATTTAATCAGGCTACTAACAAGCAGTAGTAAAGGCAGTAGGATAAAAGCACTTGAACAATTAAGAGCACACAGCAAAAATAAGGTAGTAAAGTAGGAAGAACACAATTACAGTAAAAGCAGCTGAATAATGTGTATTTTTTTTTTAAATGGAGAGGGAGGAAACGGAAGATAATTCAAGTGTAAGAAACTAAGGGGATTGGCCTTTCCAAATGCTCTGTCTGTAACATAGTAAAATGAGCTGATGAGATGGGACTAGGAGGAGTGTCCAAAATCAAAGAAGCAAGGGGGTAGTCCTTCCCAAATTATCTCACTGTACTCAGTAGAGTGATCAAATGAGATGGGACTAGGAAGAGTGTCTGAAATCAAATTTACAGCAGGGGCAGGCAATTCCAAAGCCACCAAGTTTAAGAATGCAACAACACTCGAGTGGGAGGGCGGGGAAAAACAAAATGTAGACAGAGACCAGCAATATTCATTTAAGCAGATAAATCCAGTACAGTTTTGTTAACAAAATCCAGAGACCAGCAATATTCAATCAAGCAAATAAATAAATGCAGTACAGCTTTGTTAACTATCACTGAAACGGATCAAGTGCAAAAAAGTATACTTGTAGTAGCTTTGTATATCCAGATGGTTATAGAATCAATCATGGACAGTTACAAGGAAGCAGCTCTGATACTGAGCATAATCTTACAGAAATGTAACACTCTATACCAGTAGTATAAAAAAAAGTTAGACCCTCAGGCAATCAGATAAACACAAAATACTGTTGACCAGTAGCTCACACCTTGGATCTTTTGATGGATTGTATTTATTATTTTGTTTTGATTGTAATGGAAAGAATGAATCAGTTTCTAGTGTGATACCCCTTTAAGAAAATTAGGTGGTTTAATGATTGGTGACAATTGGTTGTGGGAGGTTTATTTAAGCAGTAATGGTTTTAGTTATGTTATTATGATGAAGTTCTTTGGATTGTATAAAAGAACGAATATGCTTAATAAAAACAAATTATTTTACTTATACTTTTTTGTGGGTTGACTAACTGTTGGTGCTTTTAGTTTTAATTTTAGAAAACCAGTTATCTAATGCCCATTTAAAAATTGATAAATTATTTGCAAATCTTGCATGTCTAGGTAATGAATTTTGCATCCTTCCTACCCTAATATGAAAAAAGCTATCTTTAACTTTGAATTTGAAATAGGAAAACTTGCATTTAAATTTTTATTCCTTGTACAAATACCATGATCAATAAAATAAATATCTGGTGTGGCAGCCAATAATTTGTCCTTAAGGCATCTATATATCATAATAATGTAACCTTCTAGAAACTGCTAAGCCACAGAATACAAAGACAAGTATACCAATGTTTCTTTATAGGATAAGTTATGACAGCCATCTTTCTGTCTGGTAAAGGTTTACTGAATCTGTTCCAACTTTTTCATTTGCTAAACATTTTATGCTCATAAAGGTCCCCCATACTCACTAATAGGTCTTATACTTGTTAAATAGATCTTCATTAACACTTGACTGTCCTTACTTGAGGAACATTGAAAGATATTCCTCATAAGACCTTTACATTTCTTCATAATGTTTGTCACATTGGCTAGAAAGTTAAGATTTGTATCTACCATGTTACCTGGATTTCTTTTACATTTTCCATTGTTAAATCTTGTACTTTTGGCTGTTATCCAAATAAGATTGTAACATCCCACTCACTAGTATTGCCCTATCTTAGTACTGTCAGCAAACTTACTTAACCATACAGAGTTCGATGTTTGGGCATTCTGACATCACTACACCAAATAATAGTGACCCCAAGACTAAACACTGGGGCACTCGCCCAGCAATCAGTCTGTACATGGAGTAGGAATTTTTAATTCTCACTCTGTAGGTTCTACCCAGTAGCCATTTGAATACCCCTTTAGCTACATAGCCAGAGTTATCAGTTGTCATTATAGTCCGTATGACTGTTTCATGAAGGATGGAGTCAAAAGCCTAGCCAGATCCAAAAATACAATATCAGTAGCCAGTGAGTTGTCCAATGAGCTAACAGTTTACTCATAAAACACTTATCAAGTTAGTGACACATAATCTCCCTGAAAGGAATCCCTGTTCATAGGTTCATAGGTTCATAGATTAGTACTAAGCTAACTGCCCTAGCCAAGTATCCCTTGTGAGACTCAAACCCTGCACTTTGTGCTTGCAAGGCAAACACCTTAACCATTAGGCCATCCTCCAACTATTGTTGAGATACTGTATTATAATTACATAAAAAAAAATCATCAAAAACCAGGGATGCTTTATAGAGCCAAAACTTTCTCACTGGCACAGATAAAGCTACACTTGCCACTACTTATCTCCTCCCCACACTTCTTTATAGTGCTTTTATCCTTACTAACCTTCAGGCATCACAAAAATCAAAATTTGAACAATGCTGTAACAAAGTTGCTAACTTTGCAGCAAATACCCCTTTCAGAACCCACCATTGTATAGCACTAAAAAGCCCAAATTGGTTAGAACTACCTCATCAACTAACATATAAACAGCTTCTTACATAGGTTCCTAGGAGATTACTAGGCTAATGGCTTAAGAGCCCTTACAAGCCTAACCAGTTTTGTCCAATTTCATATCCCTAGGGGAAAGATAACAAGGGCCAGCAAGTGGAGGTTTGACTATTTTTGCAGACTTCCTCTGTCCATAAGATACATGGGTGCCTTACCACTTATAAAATTATCCAGACTCCATCTGCTTGTCCAGCACTAAATAACATTCCACACAACTATGTTCTCAGTCGGTCATTACAATCCAGTGAGTCAGACCTCCTGTCTGTTCACAAACTTATCAAATCTGCTGGGCATTGTCTGTGCTTGTACTACGTTGCTAAGGCCTAGAACTCCATTTCTGTATCTGTCAGGTCAGTACCCTCCATCCCATCCTTCAAAACCATTCTGAAGGACTTCCTAGTGTAATGCTGGCCATGTTGTTGCTCAACACCAGGATAAACTATATTCCGAAATGTGAAAAAATACCTATTTGTACCTACCTTCTCCTTGCTCTCCCTTCTTCACTTCCTTACTTCTATCAATTTCTGTCTAAATATACCATAAGCCTACTTTTCTCTCACTTCATATTGCAGTTCCTGTTAGTATTATACCAACTTGCCTTTAATTTCTCTATAAACTGGCTAAGTTGTCTCTAAATATTAAATCATTATATTATGACTTGTATCTATTCTTAACCAGTGTTTTCATATTATGTTTAATTATTTAAACTGTAGTTGTTTTTTGTACTATTTTTAAAGATGGGAAAATTATTGTTAATTTTTTTTTTTTATAAATACTTTGCAGGTTTTCTTCCCGCACCTCTGCTGAAAATGGGCTCCTAGTGAGTTGGACTTTCCTTATGATCAAATGTCAGTCAATCCATCAATAAATAATAAGTATATATCAGAGCTGAAGTCCAGAACTTGCTTTCAGGAAAGACACAATGTCCTTTCATAGCACTTACCCACTGTGTAAGTCAGACTAGATCAGGCAGATATTTTTCCTCAACAGCCTGTAGGGGAATACAAGGATGGTATTCCAAAAAAGCCAACAACTTGTTGGAATACACACGGCAAAACAACACTTTAATACAAAATAGTAAAAATATAAAACATGTGAGCGCTTTCATGTTTGATAGTTGAATACAAGGATGGGTCTTTGAGGTGGTCTCCATAGGACATGTTATTTACACCCTGTATTCTTGTAGTGAGGAACCTGTTTGGAAGTTTCATCTGTTGGCTGTACCTGGTTAGGTACATAACAAAGGGGACATTGTACTCAATGACAGGTCTGATGAGTACCAAATACAGTGAAACAGTGACCTCCCTGGAACTAGATGCCATGCTTTTGTTCATAAGTTGCACAACACAGTGATTTCCTCAGTACTATAGACACATGATGCTCAAAGGCTACATTGCTGTCTTTGTGTATCCCCAAGTCCCTGACTACTGGGTCAACTCTTAAGGGTGTGTTGTCAATATGGTACTTAACCAGGTTTGGCTGACTTCTCAAAGCATACTATTATGCATTTTTAGAATTTAATTTTAGTCCATGGCTCTGACACCAGTTATTTGTCTGTGTCAGCCCTTCTTGGAAAACTGTATTGTTGGTGGATGATTCTATGACTGCTTCTAATTTGTAATTGTGTACTGATTTGGTCAAGCTAAGGCCTTTGACGCTGTCTTTCTACTCAAAGAAGTAGATGCCAAAAAGAAGCACTTTCAGGACCGATCCCAGAAGGACACTGTTGGTGACTGGCCTCTTTGTAAAGGTAAATTCCCCAGTTCATACTTCCTGGGTCCTGTTTGTGAGCCAGTTTGGTATCCACCAGGTGACAAAAGGGTTTATACCTAACCTCATGAATTTGTCAATAGTACCCAAGTGAGATATTGTGTCAAATGCTTTGACCAGATCAAAGTAGACAGTGTGATCCATTTTGCCCTTCTCAGTGAAATTCACCAGGATGAGTAGGCATGACTTGCCTTTGACAAAACCAGAAAATAGATTGGGTCCAGTGTCAGGAGGTTTCCTGTATCATCATTTTATTAACATTTTTATTGAATTATCACTTAAGATGTAGGTAAACATACATGTATATAAAAGAAAACAAACCATATTAACATGTTTCCAGTTACAGACATTTTATATTACATGTATTCCTTTGAATCATCAATCCAACGTTATATAAATTGCTCATTTCATGCCGTTTCGTAAACCTCGCTCTTCCTCCAAAACATTATTCTAAATGTATTATTCCCACAGTTTAAATTTTTCTATGTAATTTGCTCCTACCTTTTTCTAAAGATCCCTTTTCAGTTATTTTATCTGAGTTACGATATTCAGTACTTCAAATACAGTTGATTGAGACTTTGATTTCCATTTTCTAGTAGTCTCTTTTTTGGCAGTCACTAGAGTTAAACTTAACAAGGCCTTACTGTGTCTAGGGAATTCAGATCCTGTATCCCAGATTTAAAAAAAAATAATAATAGTAATAATTTCCTTAGTTGCACCCATTTGCTCACTCAATATTTTTGACAGAGTACTCTGTAGGGAATTTTTAAAGTCTTCCACCTCATTACACTCTCAAAACATATGCTCTCAGTTACCCCTTTCTCCCCAATCACACTTCTAACATTTAGATTCTACCTGAGGAAGAATTCTTTGAAGTCTGCTTGGGATATACAAATAAGTATGCAAATATATCCAAGCAAAAATCCTAAATCTTCTAGACTTTCTTGCACATTTGGGAGTCATCCATATGTACCCCCATTGTTTCCTTGTGAATTGCTTATCCAGTCTCTCTTCCCAATATTTTCTAAACTCCTCTGATTGGTTCCTATTATTATCGTGCAATATTTTATATGCTGTACTAATTATCCTTTTAACAGCATTTTATGTTCTAGATTCAACTTAGGTTTCCCCTATCCCTTTCTCTTTGCCTTTACTCTAATGACTGCCTTCCCTACGGGGATTGATATGAGTCAGCAGTCCAAAAATCTTCATGACCTCCTCCCATTCTATTACCTTTCCTTCTCTAGTTATTTGCTTCCATTACCTTTTTTCCTTTGCCAGTTTTTTTTCCAGTAAATTCCAACCCCCTCTTGCCTATTCTCTGTACCCTTGATTCCAGTCCTCCCTACTGGCAAAATCTTCTTTCTCCAGTCTTGAGTTGGTTTAGTTCTTGGAATACTTTTTTGCTACTCTGAGTGGTGTTATTCTCCTTAAGGATCTGCATCCAAAATCCCACTCTCTTTTCCTATTTCTTGAGTTCCCTCCCGCTTCATCATCATCATTGTTATCTCTTTCCACTTTGAATTATAGCTTTCTGCTTCGGTTATGTATATGAGCCTTAACTGTGTAGCTATACAATATCCATTCAAATCGGCTAGTCCTAAACCACTATGTTCTATTGGAAGGCTAGACTCCACCCACTTGACCCTTGCATTCATCCCCTCAGAGAAATTCCTTCAACTTTTTATTAATTATTATACATAACTTAATTTCTGGTTTATAAATATACACCTGACTTGTATATAAAACTAAATGGACTAAAACCATTTTCACTGCTTGTATCTTATCAATATCCATAAACAAGGTCTTCCATTTTCCCACCTTTTATTATATTTGTTTAGTCTCTTTCCACATATACTTAACTGCCATAACATAATCCTTTTTAATTTATACTCCTAAATACTTCATTTTATTGTATACCCCATAAATGTGAATATTGCTGAATCAATTCATGTGTGGGTTCATAGTTTGTAGCTATAGCCTTTGTTTTATCTTCATTAATTTTATATCCTGAAAAGACTTGAAACTGTTTTAAAATGGTTCACAACACTGAGATGTCATTTTCTGGTGTTATCAGGTGCAAGATAATATCATCTGCAAATAAAACCAACTTTTTTGATTACCATACCAATTATTTCCTTCAGTTTCTGAGTCCCTTATTTTCTTTGAAGTGAAATATAAAGCAAATAATAAAAGGGGAAAGAGGACACCCCTGCCTGGCTCCTCTGTTCAGACAAAACTTGTCAGAGAGGAACCCTCCAACTTTAATTTTTTTGTCTCCTATCCCTCATATAGCCTCCCAATTAACATTATTATTGTATCAGTGAATGCAAATGCTTCCATTACCCTACTCAAAATCCCAGCTTACTCTGTCAAATACTTTTTCTGCATCAAGATCCACCAACAACAATGGTATTTCTTACATTCTGCTTCCCTCTGGCTCATCACAGTCCTAAAATGTTGTCATTTGTTTGTTACCTCTCCAGACAACCACATTGATCCATCTCTATCAGTTCTGGAAACACCTTTGCTATCATTTTAACTAGTATAGACATAAAAACTTTATAATAATGGTTTAAAACTGAAGTGGGCTTATATGAAGCTGGATCTAATGGGTCTTTAATATATTTAGGTATTATAGCCACCATCACTTTCTTCCAGGATGTTGGTACTTCTCCTTCTTTTAAAATACTGTTAAACAAAACCTTCCAGATCTTTATCAGTTTCTGACTTTGACCCCCCCCTCCCCAGGCAAAATATTCTGGAGACAGCTGGATACAGCAGCTTGAACCTCACACCTGCCTCTTTAAAGTCACTGATTGCTAGGATTGATTTGGTTCTCTTTGATCTGGTCTACATTGAATAACGATTTTACACAAACACTGTACTGTCTCCAATTTTTAATACTTTGCCCTTCTGCCACTCTTTTGTCAAAATCAACTCTTTATGCTGGTATGATTGCATCTTTAGCAGCACAAATCTTGGCTGCTTTCTTCATGGCCAGGTTTGGAGCATACACACAATGTGTCCTTTCAGTTAACAAATACCAGTCCATTTGCTTATTTGTGCTTTCATAAAAGTAATACAGTCTGTTCCAGAGAAGTAAATATTCTGGGAAGAAATAGCCAGGGAATTGTTATGGCTAGGCTTGTATAGGTCCTAGGGCCAATAGCCTAGTACCAATCTATGAACCTTCCAGTTTCTCTGGTGCAGTAGAAAATCACTAATTTTCTCTGTGCGCTCTGTCTACTAACTTAAGCATTTCTGAGATGGCTCTTCTTGAGCAGTTGCATTCTTGAGTCATTTCTTCATTGCAGCCTCTGATTTTTACAGTTTTATTGGTTCATCTGAGTAGATGTTTAAAGCTTTTTCCATTTCCAGCCTTTTTTATTTGAGTTGATGTACTCCTACAGTTTTTCATTTATTTAATGAGCTCTGAGCACATTTGATTTATTTTTTCCTTGAAATTACTTGAAGCCATCTCTTGTATCAAAGTTGGAGCTTGAACTGCTTTTAGCAGAAGTGCTGCAGAATTCTTACCAGTCAGTGTTTTCTCTTCTCCTTTTCTAGTTAATTTTCTTTCAGGCTCCATGTTGCCTGAGACATTGTGCTAAAAGATTTTGTGCTCTACAGTTTTTATCAAAAACAGTTGCTTAACAGCAGTCTCTCTAAACTCATTTATATTATTGAGGTAATCCCTTTTTTCTGTTTAGCATTTTATATTCACTCCTTTTCTTGTTCTGTAAGATTCCCCCTATTTTGCAATACTTTAACATTTGTCAATCTCTCTAAATAATTCTTGTTACTTCTTAACTATATCACCCTTTCTTTTATTTCCACCCTATTTTTAAACTCCACTTCAGTTTTATCCCACTCCCTAGCTATATTTTCAGAAGAAATTTCTATCTTCTGTAACAGCTCCGAAATAATTTCCACTGCCCATTCCTTAAATACCAGTGTCTCATTTTTATTTCATTACCGTGTGTTTTTATTTTAGTGATTACTGGCCCATGATCTGAAATAGCTACTGGTTGTATGAAGACCTTCAATTAAATACACACGTTCCTCTGAAATGTGAATTCTGTCTAACCAACTTCAGTTTTTATATCTAGGAGAGTAATATGTAAATTCACTCCAAACTCTTGGTACTAAATTCACATCTTTCATGCCAAATATTTTCATAAATTTCTTCAAAAGTCTACCCTCCTTTGCTATACTTTCCCTTCACCCCCCCCCCCCCCACACACACACACACATCTTCAGTGCTGCAAATCAAATTCCAGTCCTCCACCTACAAGTAAGATTCCTTGCTGAAAGCTGATTATTTCTCCTGGAATTTTCTTAAGCTTCATTATAGCAGTTTTAGGTGAAATATAAATACATGCTAGTGTAACCATCTTACCTTGCCAGTAGCCCCTTATTACTACAAATCTACCATTATTATATTTTTATCCTCTTCTAACACTATTGGAGCTTCTGTTTTCCTTTGTCCCAAATATTCTGCCTAATAACTATATTGAAAGCTTTCTTTATCAAATTTGCATGTTCAGTTCTTTGCAAGTGTGTCTTCTGTATCATAGCTATTTGCACTGTACATGTTTTAATATAGTTCACTACTCTTTCTTTTTGTATTTATTTGTGAGAGCAGTGACATTTAAAGACATTAAGAAAACATTATTGCATTAAAAGTTATTATTCCTAACTTTTATATACAGCAGCTTTTTTGTTAAATGTCTAATTCTAGCTTTTTAGTTATATGCATATGTTCTTTGGCAGTTTGAATTTTAATATTTGTTTTTTGTCATGTCCATTTGAGCCAATGTCACGACTTGCAAAACTTTTTGTTCTATTGAAAGCCCTCAAAAAATAACCCCCCCCAATACCCACCTAAAATCCAATACTAACGCACACAAGTATGTGCATCCTCAGCTATTGACATTTTACCCTCCTAATGGGAACAAATGTCCCAAATTGACAGCTACATTCACAAACTTGAATTAACCTAAAAGAAAGGTTATCCATATTACGACACATGGTGCAGCCTGTGCTTCCACAAAGTGCTGCCTAGTTCTGTCTTACCTTTATTCCTCTTCCAGCTGTGAAAAACACCTGAATGCTTTTAGAAAACATTATCTCTAGCCATTTCTCTCTTTTTTTCTAGACAATTTCTCTTTTTCAGATTGTAGCCAATTTCTCTTTATCAAATTGTAGCCAAATGTAGATGTCATTATTTATCATTTCCATGATTCCTTCTGTTAATTTTCATATGAGGCTAGTGTGATTTGTGGGTATGTAGTTTCTAAGGCCTGTAAATGGCTCACCTTTTTGCAGAAGAATAATGGCTACCATTCTTCATTCGTGAGACATCAAGCCTATTTGGAGACTACAGTTACATGGTGATTCCAGATGGTCTGATAGGTCATGTTTATGCTATTTAGAAGGCAGCCTGGGATACTGTCGGGTGTCCATCAATTCAATATTGTCTTTGAAGAGGGGATTGAAAACCTGCTCACTACAGGGAGTTATATTTGATGGTAATTAATACAGGGAGGCTTGGGAACGGGAGAGTGGGGTAAAGTTAGAGCTGATTTTTTTCTGACAGAAGGTTTGCTCTGTCTTCTAGTTTAGTACAGGTGGCTCCATTAACGAGGAGCTCTGCACATAATTGTATACTGCCTTTGAGGTTATGGACATAACTAAATAATTTCTTGTGGGTATCCTTTGCCTTGGAGGCTAAATTTACATCAAATCTGTCTTTGCTAGACTTTAGTTGTCCTCTGAGCTGTTTTTTTAGTTTGACAAGAGCACTTTTATCCTGCTGGGTGCTACACCTCTTAATTTTCAACTTGATTTTCTTCCTTCTGTTCTACCTGAATTTTACCAGGTTGGCTTGTTTTTTTTTAACTAGTTCTGTCCTTATTCTTGGTGGGTGCATCTGTTGTGAACAGTTTTGCATAGATGGCAGCATTCTCAAGGTTTAGGGGGCTTGAAATGTTGCCAGGTTATTGCTTAATTGTAGGAAAGTAGCCTTAGAGTTGCTCCTGAATATTCCATGCTTAGCTGGTGTTACAGGTTTTATTTTTACTTTAAGGGAGACTGTTTTGTGGCCTGACCTTGCTAGAGAGGACATTACACCAGGGTGTGTATGCAGCAACCCTTGTGGAGAAATGCAAAGTTTTGTGTGTACAACCTATGTTGTATGTATGTTTTGAGGATGTTTAAAGGTCTAATGTCACTTTTCCATTTAAAAAGCAGTAGTACTTATTTTGACTTTTTTAAATACAGGATGTGGAATGAGTTTTTGGGAGGTGCACCAGCCTCCTTTATGTACTTGTCCTATTTTCAGTGGGGCATGTTAGACAAAATACAGAATGCTGTGGGTGGACCTCCTGAAGATGTTTGAAGGATACTTTCTTAGTCTGGTATACAACACTATGGATAAGGCTGTTTTTCTGCAAGATCAGTCATAGCTGAGTGTTGGCACTGCAGTGTCTTTTTTTTTTTTTTCATTGTTCAGTAAGAACATCAGAGTAGTCTTAGGGGCTGCTGTCATTCAGATCCCCAAATTAATTAGTGTTTGAATGCATTAGACAGGTGGGCAGTTTCTCAGAGCTGGCATAAATAACTCAGCCTTCTAACCTACAATGTAGAATACTAACTGACAGTGTAAAACAGTTAGGCAAAATGTGGAACACTCACTAGCAGCTTCAGCCAGGAAGCTCACGGCATCATTATTAACCGTTATTTCATACTTCAAAATAGTTATTTTGATGAATTAATATGATTATTATTTAAGCAATAACCCACGCCTGGGTGTGGGTAATGCTGGATTTACCCACGGTTGGTGTGGTTTGGCGACGAGGGTGAAGCCCAAGTGGCCAAACAAAGTCAACCGTGGATAAATCCAGCATTACCCACACCCAGAAGTGGGTTATTGCTATTATACAATGACATTATATAAGAAATAAAATACTTACTTTTCTTAAATAATGGCATTGTATAATGCCTCCGTGCTGCCCTTCCGCAGCTGTCTGGTATTCTGCGGCAGTTCTGATGTACTGCGCATGCGTATGCTTACGCAGTACATCAGAGCTGTGGGTGGAAGCAACGGAGAAAGCAAGATCTCCGTTGCTTTTTATAAAGTGTCTCGCTATGTTAAAGGAGTTTAACATAGCGAGACAGCTTTAAAAAAAGCAACGGAGAAAGGAAGATCTCCGTTACTTCTTTTAAAGCTGTGTCGCTATTTTAAACTCTTTTCATATATCAAGACAGTGTCTAAAAAGCAACGGAAATCTTGCGTTCGCCGTTGCTGTAAAAAAAGACTTCTACTAATGGAAAAAGTCTGGGCGACCAGATCTTTTTCCATTAGTGTAAGTCTTGATTTACAACGTGCATGCTGACCAATCAGCGTGCACGTTTTGGAATATTAATGGGGGGGGTCGTTGTATAATCAGTATTATTTACCATGGATATTTGTTTAAAAATTATTGAGCGAATGTGTATAGAACTTTTCAGGTGAAAATAGAATTTTTAAGACTCAGAATGAGGCGTGTTCCTCATAATGAAGGTCCAGTTGAGAGGTATGGCTATGGGATTCAGATTTCATTTTCCACAGTGTTCTTTTTCTAGAACTCAAAGAAGCACATGGAACATAGATTTGATTGCAGTCTGGTCATCCAGCAACAGGTGGCAGTTTCAACCCAGTAACTTTCTCCCTGATGGGATCCAGCAAGGTCATTGGCCTAGAATTGCTTTCAGGATTCCTGTTGCTAACTTCAGGATGCACTTATTATGCAAGATAAAGGCTAAGGGAGATTCTCTCTACTTGCTCCAGCATGGTTCACAGTAGCTAAGAAAATGTGGAATGTGAATTACATGCAGACTGATGAGCTTAGTCTGACTTTAGATGCTGTTCACATTTGACATTCTGCAATCATTAAGAACACACAGAAATCATAATTTATAAAAATAAAATAGTACCTCAAAATACCTACCCGAGTATAGCTAAATATTATGAAAAAAATTAATTCTGTTGAATGAATACTTATTGGATCTATTAAATTAATTACTTTTTGTAACCTAACATTAACATTTTAGATAACTGTATCAGTAAATTAAATTGGTAAACACATGTATCATTACAAAATGTTTTACATTTTGTAAGGACATTACTGCACTTGGGGTGCTGGGTTTTGTATGTCAGCCACACTCCTAGTTATCGAAGGACATATACCCATAGTCCTTATACCGATGCACTTAGGTGCACATTTGCCACTTGAGAACCAACACACTCTCATACCTTAATGTTTACCATATAGTGAAGTGCGGAAACTCCTTCCCCAATTCCTGTCATCATTGGTTCCTCATCATTCTTTGTTGTTAATCTGGCAGGACTAACACCCATTAAGTCCATCTATTAAGTGCAGCTGAAGGCTCTGTATTGTGGCCGAAAGTGTTCTGGTGATGTCATATGCTGCCATAACTCTTGTATTATGTCATGAATCAGAGACAGACGCAAAGACGGTACTAATCCAGGATAAAGGTCATACATTTCAATTTTTGTAAATATGGGCAGTACTCAGTTAAAATGCCAATAGAATAATAGAATATATTTTCAGAAGACTAAGAACATTTTAACTGTAATGTCTGTTTATTTACTGTATCCATCATTGGTTTGTCACCAAATCAGAAATTTTAGGCGGAAGGAGCAAGAATATTAACAAATACCAGCTGTATCTCTGAAAATTGAGGTGTGTGTGTGTGGTTATATAGATCAAAACATCCAAATCTCAATGTTAGCAAAGTCTACATTGAAAGATTAAAAGCAGACATGTTGCAATCCATGTGCCGATAAACAGTCTTGGTGTATGCAAAACTTTCCAAAACAAAAACAGGTGAAAACATTGTTTTTTTTGCAGGAGAAGCCCCCCTGTGCCCCCAAATCCCTTGGTAATTATATATACCAACTCTGACATTGCACAGTCTCTGGGAAAGGGCATATTTCTCTACCCTCATGACTTGTACAGTTTCACATTCCTGTTGATCATCTGTTTAAGCAGTCAAATCTTGCCGTCTAAACAGATAGCAACCTATGGTAGAGTCAACCATCTGCATATATATATATATATATATATATATATATATATATGCGAAAGTGCTTTTCAGCAAAGAAACACTTTCGCGTAAGTATGCCTGTTGCCGAGGCCGTACTTCAGTGCGGATAAGGTAAAATTCCCTATTCCCTACTGTAGTGCGGTCTCGGAGGGAGAATATTAAAGTAGGGGGTTGTGGGGGGCACAGCCCCCCACATGGGGGTGCAAGGGGGCAAAGCCCCCCCTGCAAAAATGTAAATGTAGTGGGTTTTGTTTTGACACGCTTTAACGAAAGCGCTTTTTTGGTTAAAGCGTTTTCGTTAAAGTGTGTTTGGTGGTTATGGATTTCTAGATTCATATATATATATATATATATATATATATATATATATATATATGTGTGTGTGTGTGTGTGTGTGTGTGTTTGTGTGTATGTGTATATATATATATATATATATATATATATATATATATGCATATATATATATATATGCATATATATATATATATATATATATATATATATATATATAGATATGTGTGTGTGTGTGTGTATATATAGTTAAAACCTTGCCGATAAGCATTTTGTGAAGAAACTCTATCTTAATTTTATTTTATATGACGTTGAAACATCTAGTGGTGAACACGTTGTCAGAAAACCAAATTGTTTTAACCCTCCCCTACATAGTACTTTGAATGTTTTTACCAAATGTTGTGAAAATGATTTTGATTTAATGGTGAAAAGTAAACCTAGAAATAAAATGTATAATTTGAATGTACATGAACAAAAAGCTTTACATGATTTATGCAAGTATAGGCACTTAAGGTACCTGAAAGCAAATGAGGGTTGTAGCCTTGTTATAATGGAACAGGGGGATTATAGGAAAGAAATATTGGAAATGTTGAAAAACAATGAGCATTTCCTCAAAGTCCATAGAGATTGTGTGAGGAAATGTTTGGATGAAGTGAACTTTGCTATTTTTGAGCTATTTAACCAGGGTTACATAGATTGTTCTACTATTAAAAAGTCATACACATTCCAGCCAGAGTTGGGGAAAATCTTCAGAATCTCCAAAATACATAAAAACTCTGTATGTCCACCATTCAGACCTGTTGTTTCTTTCCCAAG
>NC_056736.1:392449842-392457342 GCF_019279795.1 Protopterus annectens
TTTAGAGATTCCTAAAAGATCGTTAAGGTTGAAGGAAGGAGAAATAGTGGTAGCGCTTTGAGTGAAAGTATTACAGATAGAAATTAATGCTCAATATTTGCAATATTGTGTGTGTGTGTGTGTGTGTGTGTATGTGTGTATATATATATATATATATATATATATATATATATATATATATATATAGGAACACTTCACATAATCGAATTACTGAAATCTCGAATTTCATATGGTCGAGACCATATGATCGAGATTTCAGTAAATCGAATATATGTAGTGTTTAAAAATAAGAGTTTACTTACCTTAATACATTGCGTGCACACAGAGGCAAGGATTCTTGTACGCTCTGTGTGTACATAATGTTTTATTTTTTTTGCGGTGTTGACAGGAAATGAGAAATCTCCCATTTTGCGCTTCCGCATACAGGGCAAGACTGGAGATTTCCCATTTCCCCACTGTAGCGCGATCTTGGAGTTGGTATATTTAAGTAGGGGGGTGTGCAGGGGTGCGAAGCCCCCCTGCAAAAACGAAGTTTGTCTTTTTTTTTTGTTGTTGTTGTTGGTTTCTCTTCAGAAGTTCGAGTTTCCGAATATATATATATATATATATATATATATATATATATATATATATATATATAGTATTTATTTATTTATTCCAGTTTGATTACCGGGGAAGTCCACTGGGTCAACATGGCCCATTTTCAGTGGAGGCCCGGGGAGAAGAGCTCCGAAAATGCATAAAAAAACATTACATACAGGATTTCAACACAATCAAGAATTTAGAAAGCATTAAACAGTTTGCAGAAATATGATTTCAAGGAATACAGGACAGTATGAGAGTACAATTCATACTGAAATTTAATAATTTTTTTTTTTTTTTTTACATTGTTATGGTTATTACATTTGCATAGTATAGCAGTATTTCTTAGAGATTCCTAAAAGATAGTTAAGGTTGATGGAAGGAGAAATAGTGGTAGCGCTTTGAGTGAAAGTATTAGAGATAGAAATTAATGCTCAATATTTGCAATATTTACATGTTTTGTTGAGCAGGTATATCTATGGGAGTAGAAGGATTGTGTAGTATTTACAAGTTTTGTTGAGCAAGTATAGCTGTAGGAGTAGAAGGATTAGGTAGTATTTACCAGTTTTGGTGAGCAAATCTAGCTCTAGGGTTAGAAGTAGTTAAGTAGAGGGATAAAGCTGCAGGAGATTGCAGGGAGAGATAGATATAGTTGTAGGAATATGTCTATAGGAGGAGAATAGGGTAAATGTATCAGAATGAGGAGACTCTTATACTAGAAGTGGTCCCAGATTAAGTAGGAAGGCGGCAGGGGCATTTCCATTTAGTAGACAGGTGTTTGAAAAGTAGGGCCTTGAAATTTTCAGTGTTTGGGATGGTTCTTAGTGGAGAAGGGAGGGAGTTCTATTTGTTGCCAAGGACATAGAGGAGCAGCTGGCCGGCAGGATGTTTAGGTTTGTGGATAGAAATTAAGTTCTGATGTTCAGATCTAAGGGCTCTGTTGGGAATATAAGGTGGAAGGATATTAGTTAGAGCGGGGCATTTAGTAGGATACAATATGAGTAGTTGTAGGTAATCTAAGTGATTTGGTAGTTCTAGCCAGTTCAGGGATTGTAGGGGGAGGCAGTGATGAGCGGAGTTTTTGGCTTTCGAGGCAAATTTATCAATTTTATTCTAGCAGCTTTCTAGTTTAGAGGTGGTAGAGGAAGATGGGTTGGTTAGGAGAGGTGCACCATATAGGAAGGAAGGAGAAAAGTAGAGGCCAGAGTGTGCCTTGTTGTGTTAGAGAGAAAGTGGTTGTTCCTATACAACATACCTAGCTTTTGGTGTTTTTTTTTTAATGTTTTGTTGTACATGTATATCGAACTTTAGTTGTTCATCAACAATTATGCCGAGAAGTTTAGTGGAATGGACTTCTATAGGTGTGTTTGTTTGGCTGAGGAGTTTGAAGTCACTTTTGTTGGAGTAGTTCTTAGAGGGTGAGAATAGAAGAATTTTGGATTTGCTAGCATTAAAAGAGAGGTGGTTTTGGTGCATCCAGTTTTCAGTTTTGGAGAAGGCAGTTTGCATTTTAGACAGCAGTTCAGGGAGGTTTGAGGCAGAGCAGATTAGGGTAGAGTCATCTGCATATTGAATGATTTTGGTGTCGGGAATAGCAGTGTGGAAGTTGTTGATGAAGATGTTAAATAGCATAGGACCTAGGTTGGATCCCTGTGGGACACCAGTGGGGGTGGGTAAGAAGGAAGAGATAGTGTTTTTCCATTTGATAGCCCGAGATCTTTCTGATAGGTAGCTGGAAAACCAGGAAAGAGTTTTTGGTGAGATGTGAAGGTTAGAAAGATGGTTGTGGGAGATGGTGTCAAAAGCCTTGGACAGATCGAGTAGAACAGTAGATACTAGCTGTCCTCAGTCTCTGGCTTTATTAACAGTATCTAAGAAAGAGATTAGGGCTGTGTTGGTGCTGTGGCCAGGGCGGAACCATGCTGGGTGGGTGTGAGGAGGTTATTTTGGGTGAGGAATGGCATAAGTTGGAGGTGGATGCACTTTTCAAGGATTTTAGAGATAGGGGAGAGTAAGGCAATAGGGCGGACGTTTGAGATGCAAGTATTTTTTCCTCCCTTGTGGAGAGGGAGGATGAAGGCTGAGCACCAGAGTTTGGGGACGTAGGATTCTTTTATTGATCTGTTTATAATGATACTGATTGGGAGAGCGATCCCATCTGTGGCAAGTTTTAGATAGGATGAGGGGATGTTGTCGGGTGCATTAGAGCATGGTTTGAGTTTGGATAGGAGTTTTTTTTATGAGAGTTGTAGAGACAGGTTTGAGCTCAAATAGAGGAGGATGGTTGTTTGGTGGGATTGGCTGGGTTATTGTTAGGAAAGGATTTAGTGAGGGCAGAAATGGTTTCGATGAAGAAAGAATTAAATTCAGGGCCTAGTTCGAGGTCAGATTTGCTAAGGTTGGGGCAGGGATTAGATTTTGAGCCTGGATGGAGAAGTGAGTTTATAGACTTCCAGAATTGTGTAGGATTATTACGGTTGTTAGACTGGAGCTTAGTGTAGTAGATTTTTTTGTCTTTGTTGATTAGCTGTTTAGAAAGGTTGCGGAGCTGTTTGTATTGAAGTAATGTGTTGGGCAGGTTATTTTTTTGGTGAAGTTTCCATAGTTTGTCCCTTTGGTGCATAATTTATTTGGTCTCTTTGGTAAGCCAAGGAGCTGAATTATATTTGATCGTTTTATTTCTTGGGGGAGCTATGGACCTTAAAGTAACAAGGAAGACAGAGTTGAAATGGTCTATAGCTTTATCAAGGGGTAGGGAGTTTAACATGTGCCAGCTCATTTGTTTGAATAAATTAGAGAAGGTAATGGGGTTGAAGTTGCTAAGGCTGTGAGTGTGGATAAATAGATGCTGGTAAGGGGAAGAGGTAGTAGAACGATGGATAAAGGCAGGGAGATGGTCACTAATGTTATCAGGAATAGTGCCAGAGTTGGTTATTCTGTTAGGGTTAGAGACAAGAATCCAGAATAAGGTGGATCCTGGGGGATTATTTTTGTTAGGTCGGGTGATTGTGAGGATAGTTTGAGTGAAATTATAGAGATTGATGGATAGGGAGGGGGAGGGGCAGTTGAGTTTGTTCCAATCAATATTTACATCTCCTAAGATGTAAGTTTCATAGTTGATTTTTGTGGAAGCCCATAGGAGTATTTCTTCTAGTATTGATATATTATTTGCAGGGGAGATGTAGTGGGCAATGAAGCAGATATTTTTGCCTGTTTAATTTTAGTAGTCCAGCGGTTAGTTCAGTGTTGTGGAATTGTGGGATTGGAATTTGGAGCGGTATTATGTTGAGAAGATTGGAATATACTAGGGCAGAGCCTCCACCTTTTTTATTAATTCTGTCATTTCTGAGAATGTGAAAACCTTGGGGCAGGATTTCTGAATCAGAGATGGAAGGTTTGAACCAGGTTTCAGATATAGCCAGGATATCAGGTTGGTTATGGCTTAGCCAGGAGTGAAATAGGTGAGATTTATTACTAAGACTTTGAGCGTTAATTGTAAATATCCTTAGGGTATTATGTGGGGTGGAAAGGGTTGTGGGATTATTGGAGTTGTTACATGTAATTGGGCTAGGATTAGGGTGGATATCACCTGCTAGCATTAGTAGGAAGAGGGAGACATCCTTTTGGCATTTAGGTTTGTAAGGTGTAAGTTTGGGAAGGTTATAAATTAGAGTAGGAGACATTATCTTGGCTTTAGAGGAGAAGATTTTAGGATGGAATAGGAGCAGAGGATTTGTTTGAATGAGGGAAGGTGAGATAGAGTGGAAATGAAATGCAGAATGAGGGTAGGGGAGAGTATGCGTGGAGATGGTTTTTGTTGGAAGTATAAGGCATGTCTGGGAGGAATATGAGGTTGCTTGGTGCAAGGGAATTAAGAAGAGAAGAAGGAGGTAGGGGGCATGGGAGTAGTGGTGACTTAAAGAGAACATATTAGAGAAGAGTTGGGGAGGTAAGGATTATGACGAGTGAGAAATATTGACTTTAAAAGAGAGTGTAGGAGTGTATGAGGGAGGAATTTATGTGGGAGAGTGTAGGAGTGTATGAGGGAGGGATTTATGTGGGAGAGGTAATGAGCAGAGCAAAGATATTTGCTAATTGAGCTGTGGGGGTATGGTAGTGGGAGAATAAGAGCGCTGGGGGCAGGTGGGAATTGGGGGTAGGGTAGGGGAGTGGAGTGAGCCCACAGGGCGAACAGAGCGGGAAGAGCTAAAGAGGTGAGTGCAGCAGAAAAATGATCAGCTAAGTGTAGTTTGCTAGCTATAGTAGAACGATTTTAACTGCAGGTGCCAGGCAAGGTAGAGTAGGTTGACAGTTCAGGAGGGTATTGTAGAGAAAAGAATGTGTATAATTTAATGTCAGCTAGCTCTTAGTAAGATGCTAGAAACCAGTAGGGAGAGAGCTAAGAGGCTAGGGGTTGTATAGGCAGAGGCTGCCGCCTAGTGGAGAACAGTAATAATTAGCAGAGGAATGACCAAATCCATTGAAGGGTGTAGTAAGTTCTGGGTTGGGGATAAATTAGAAGGGGGGATAAATTAGAAGGGGGGGGGTAAATCGGTCTGCGGAAGGCTGCTGGAGTGCACACAAGGAGGTCAGACTTAAAAAAAAATATATAAATAGCACAGCTAGGTTACAGTAACTATTTCCTTGCTTTAAACATATACATTAGCTCAATCTTGTAGGGGGAACTCCTTAGAGGTTGTTTGCAGTGTGCCAGGTTAGCAACTGGGATTCAGATGCCCTCAGGAATTAATCGGAAGAAAATCCCCTTTTACTTATATGCAGGGTGGGAGGGCCCAGGGTTGAAAGTACTGTGGGAGAAAGAGAGACAATACAGACATTAGTTAAAACAGCAAAAGAGGAGGAGAGAATGAGAGAAGAGTAGAAAAAAATTAGGGGGCAGAAGGGAAGGTGTAGCAGAGTGCAGTGGTTAGAGACTTGGTTAGAAAACAGAAGAAAAGAGGCTTTAGTTTCTAGTGGAGAGGAGATTGTTAGAAGAGAGTAAAGACATAGGTGGAGGAGGGCAGGAAAAAGTAAGGCTAGAAGCAGTAGTATTAGAAAGTGTGAGTTTCAATTAAAACAGTTTCACTACTATTTCATTAAGCAAATCATCAAACATTAATATCTAAGTATACATAGATTCTAACACAATTAGTGAGGAGAGGTATTAACACTGAAGAATGCTTGTTATAGTCAAAGGCAGGCAGGGAGATAATGTTCCCATACAGACTACAAAAGTGTTCTAGTGCAGTGAGAAGCACAAAACTATACAAAGTAGTCAATGCAGACTACAAAGGTGTTCTAGTGCATTGAGAAGCACAAAACTATACAAAGTAAGCAATGCAGACTACAAAAGTGTTCTAGTGCAGTGAGAATCACAAAACTATACAAAATAAGCAATGCAGACTACAAAAGTGTTCTAGTGCAGTGAAAAGCACAAAACTATACAAAGTAAGCAATGCAGACTACAAAAGTGTTCTAGTGCAGTGAAAAGCACAAAACTATACAAAGTAAGCAATGCAGGGATGTCATAGAAATAGTGTAACAACAATATAGAAATAAATGTGCAGAAACAGCACCGGTACCAACAGAATAGTCACATTGTCCTCAATGAGCACTTAACACAGAATAAATTATCAGTAATTGTAGAACATGAATTCACTGTGTTTCAATAAAAATAAGTGTTCCAAGGTGTACTTTTAACTGGCCGGGAGCTTTATGCAAGTTATTGGAGCCCCAAAACGCAAGAAGATTTATCAGATCGCACGAGGGAAGCAGCGTAATGAAGGTGATAATAATAGGCGCTCTGCGAGGAGCTTTAGAATGCCTTGGGGCGTTTTAGAGCTTTACTCGCATAAAACACGAGTAAAATTTTTTTTATGTATATATTTATATATGTCTGTGAAAATATAAACACACACATACTATGCTTGCAGTGTCTACTGGATTGTAGCCTTTATCTAGTAACTGCCTTTAAACCATTTTATTTTAAATAAAAATTAACTAGCGGTAGTGTCTCTTTTCTTTAAATTTATGTAAAACTTAATGTGTAATCTTATGCTAGGTTTTCATACTATGGAACTGTTTTCCCTTATTCTCTGTTTCATTTTTTGCTACTGATTACAGTGGTAATGATTTTATTTTAGAAACTTAAAACTGTGTGCAATTTTATTTTATATATTTTGTATATACCTCATTGTATTAATTGTTTGTTCTTCTTTTGGCTTTTCCCAGTTAGGGGTCGCCACAGCTGAACTCCGGTCTGCTAAGGATTGGCAGTAGATTTTTACGGTGCCGAGGTGCCAGCTTGACGCTCGACCTTCAATGAAGGCACGCCCATTCATGCATGTCTTTCTAACGCCACTCGACTGCGGGGAGGATGTGCAGACTCCACACAGAAGGCCGGGAATCGAATGGGAGAACCTCTTGCTGTGAGGCGACAATGCTTTTTTATATTTTTTCCTGTAAAATCTTAAGGTAATTTGTATGTGAGCTGAAAAATGTTTTTCTTCAATGTATTCCTTTTATGATAAGCGCTCCCTAGGCCTCTGTTGAAAAGGGGTCCTGTTGGTCCATTTGACCATCCCAGTAAACAAATGCAATAAATAAGTAGCTTTTAATCCATGTGATTGATGTGAAGTCTGGTGTTTAAACATTTTTTCATATCTCTACAAAATGTATAAGTTTCTGTCATTCTTGTTTGCCAAAACATTCTCTTTTTCTGTGTGCCACAAATCTGGAATTGCCCATCTCCTGGTTTAAAAGGTTAAGTCTAAATGTTGCACATGTATTTTCTCCTACATGGTAATAAAATTGTCAGCGTATAGTGGGGTCTCAGCTGTTGTTACCACTTTTACCAAATCAGTGTCCCTTTTTTAACTACAATATAATTTTGATATGAGATGTAATATCAATTAGCAT